>NC_069509.1:145215832-145331678 GCF_027579735.1 Bombina bombina | reverse complement strand
AAAAAACATAATTTATGTAAGAACTTACCTGATAAATTCATTTCTTTCATATTAGAAAGAGTCCATGAGCTAGTGACGTATGGGATATACATTCCTACCAGAGGGGCAAAGTTTCCCAAACCTCAAAATGCCTATAAATACACCCCTCACCACACCCACAAATCATTTTAACGAATAGCCAAGAAGTGGGGTGATAAGAAAAAAGTGCGAAAGCATAAAAAATAAGGAATTGGAATAATTGTGCTTTATACAAAAAAAATCATAACCACTACAAAAAAAAGGGTGGGCCTCATGGACTCTTGCTAATAGTGAAGAAATGAATTTATCAGGTAAGTTCTTACATAAATTATGTTTTCTTTCATGTAATTAGCTAGAGTCCAGTGAGCTAGTGACGTATGGGATAATGACTACCCAAGATGTGGATCTTTCCACGCAAGAGTCACTAGAGAGGGAGGGATAAAATAAAGACAGCCAATTCCGCTGAAAATAATAATCCACACCCAAAACAAAGTTTAAATCATATAATGAAAAAAACTGAAATTATAAGCAGAAGAATCAAACTGAAACAGCTGCCTGAAGTACTTTTCTACCAAAAACTGCTTCAGAAGAAGAAAACACATCAAAATGGTAGAATTAGTAAAAGTATGCAAAGAAGACCAAGTTGCTGCTTTTGCAAATCTGATCAACCGAAGATTCATTCTTAAATGCCCAGGAAGTAGAGACTGACCTAGTCGAATGAGCTGTAATCCTTTGAGACGGAGATCTACCCGACTCAACATAAGCATGATGAATCAAAGACTTTAACCAAGATGCCAAGGAAATGGCAGAAGCCTTCTGGACCTTTCCTAGAACCCAGAAAAAATAACAAATAGACTAAGAAGTCTTCTGAAATCTTTAGTAGCTTCAACATAAATTTCAAAGCTCTAACTACATCCAAGAATGCAACAATCTTTCCTTAGAATTCTTAGGATTCGGACACAATGAAGGAACCACAATTTCTCTACTAATGTTGTTAGAATTCACAACCTTTGGAAAAAATTTAAATGAAGTTCGCAAACACCGCCTTATCCTGATGAAAAATCAGAAAAGGAGACTCACAAGAAAGAGCAGATAATTCAGAAACTCTTCTAGCAGAAGAGATGGCCAAAAGAAACAAAACTTTCCAAGAAAGTAATTTAATATCTAGTGAATGCATAGGTTCAAACGGAGGAGCTTGAAGAGCCCCCAGAACCAAATTCAAACTCCAAGGAGGAGAAATTGACTTAAAAACAGGTTTTAAACAAACCAAAGCCTGTACAAAACAATGAATATCAGGAAGACTAGCAATCTTTCTGTGAAAGAGAACAGAAAGAGCAGAGATTTGTCCCTTCAAGGAACTTGCAGACAAACCTTTATCCAAACCATCCTGAAGAAACTGTAAAATTCTAGGAATTCTAAAAGAATGCCAAGAAAAATGATGAGAACACCAAGAAATGTAAGTCTTCCAGATTCGATAATATATCTTTCTAGATACAGATTTACGAGCCTGTAACATAGTATTAATTACGGAGTCAGAGAAACCTCTATGACTGAGAATCAAGCGTTCAATCTCCATACCTTCAGATTTAAGGATTTGAGATCCTGATGGAAAAAAGGACCTTGCGATAGCCAGCAGAACAAACTAACGCTCCTTTAGAATCTTGGAAATCACTCTTGGAAGAAGAACTAGAGGCGGAAAGATATAGGCAGGATGATACTTCCAAGGAAGTGACAATGCATCCACTGCTTCCACCTGAGGATCCCTGGATCTGGACAGATACCTGGGAAGCTTCTTGTTTAGATGAGAAGCCATCAGATCTATTTCTGGAAGTCCCCACATTTGAACAATCTGAAGAAATACCTCTGGGTGAAGAGACCATTCGCCCGGATGTAACGTTTGGCGACTGAGATAATCCGCTTCCCAATTGTCTATACCTGGGATATGAACCGCAGAAATTAGACAGGAGCTGGATTCCGCCCATACCAGTATTCGAGATACTTCTTTCATAGCCAGAGGACTGTGAGTCCCTCCTTGATGATTGACATATGCCACAGTTGTGACATTGTCCGTCTGAAAACAAATGAACGACTCTCTCTTTAGAAGAGGCCATGACTGAAGAGCTTCTGAAAATTGCACGGAGTTCCAAAATATTGATTGGTAATCTCACCTCCTGAGATTTCCCAAACCCCTTGTGCTGTCAGAAACCCCCATACAGCTCCCCAACCTGTCAGACTTGCATCTGTTGAGATCACAGTCCAGGTTGGAAGAAAAAAAGAAGCCCCCTGAACTAAACGATGGTGGTCTGTACCACGTCAGAGGGTGTCGAACAATCAGTTTTAAAGATATTAAATGAGATATCTTTGTATAATCCCGGCACCACTGGTTCAGCATACAGAGCTGAAGAGGTCGCATGTGAAAATGAGCAAAGGGGAACACGTCCAATGCAGCAGTCATAAGAACCTAGAATTTCCATGCATAAGGCTACTGAAGAGAATGATTGAGACTGAAGGTTTCGATAAGCTGAAACCAATTTCAGATGTCTCCTGTCCAACAGAGACAGAGTCATGGACACTGAATCTATCCGGAAATCTAAAAAAGGTTACTCTTGTCTGAGGAATCAACAAACTTTTTGGTTAATTGATCCTCCAACCATGTTCTTGAAGAAACAACACTCATAAAAAGCTGGAAAGGATCTTTCCATTGAAAATGAGCAAAGGGAATTGAATCCAATGCTGTTAAAACTTCTATGCATATATAGCAACTGAAGGAAATAATAGAGACTAAAGGTACCGACAGACGGAACCCAATACAAATTGTCCCTTGTCTGATAGAGACAAAGATAGTGACATAAACCATCTGGAAACCTAAAAAAAAGGTGACCCTTGCGTGAGGAATCAAGAGCTTTTGAAAAAAGATCCTCTAACTACGTCCTGAAGAGCAAGTGAAGCATATGAGAATCCGCAACCTCAGGAAATAATCTGAATGAAAACAGAAAAATGAAGAATACGCATTTATTGTATCTAAAGAAAACAAATAATGCTATCAATGACCACAAAAAGGCAGAATAGTTTGAATAAAACTCCAAAACCCAGTTCCTAGAAAAGGAACTGGAATAAAAACCCCAGAAGATTCCAGGTCTGGGCAGCGCTTGAACCCCATGGGTACCCAGCCATGCCTCAACAGTATCCAAAATATATAGGACAGAAACACACTGAAAGAAAGTGTTAGCCTTACTGGAATAAAATCAAAGAAATCTGGACACAATAGAACCAAATAAATTTCAAAGAAGTCTTAACCTGCCCCTTACCAGCCAAGCTGGAATACGGCACGTGCATTGCAACATTAGGGAGCTAATTTCGAACCCCAATTAAAAACATGTTACTTGGGAAAGATCTCAGGATTTGTTCCTTAATAAGAACAACCAAACTAGTATAAGCTTAAAGTTTTAGTCTTAGAACTCAATCTTGAAGCCCATAGTAACAGTTAAGAATTGAATCCAATTATAATTGATTATCTTAGAACAAAAGAAATATGGATTTTCTTTTTTTTTTTTAAAATCACAGAATTCTTCTAGCTAAAATAGCTAAAGACATAGATTAACCCTCATTTGCGAATATATTCAATAAAATGAAGACACAAATGAAATCATTAGCACGATAGTCCAGTTTAAAGGACCAGTCAAAACAGAGGACTTGCAAAATGCAAAACAACAAGACAAATGCAACGGCACCTAGTCTAGTAAATGTTGTCCCTTAACAATGCTAAAATAAATCATGATCTGATACTTGATCTTAAAGTAAACAGAAAAAATGAAGCAATTGCAATATCACAGGACCAAGAAAAGTATCTGAAACTAAATAATTTTCCAAAAATAAGATACAACTATATAAAGGAAAATAAATACTATTTTGCTATAAAAACAATAGCATAATTAGTAGGAGTAGAGATAGCTCCAATACATTGGAGAACCCTCCAAATTGAATTTAACTGCTGACAAAGAACACAGTTTAAAAATAAAAGAAAATTCTCAGCCTATTCCATTCCCTAGTATGGGGAATTGGAAAGAAAACCTCTGAAATCACAGAAGAAATAAAAAGGCAGAAATAGTGTCAGCTAGTCTTAAAGAACTAGTTACCTTAATATCCAAAATAATCAACACCTCTTCAACAAATGTACTTTAATAATAAAAAAATTATATAAAAAAGTAGATTTGTTAGTGTCAATATCTGATGAAGAGAATTTCTGAAAGAGAAAAAAACATAATCAGAGAAGGATAAATCAGTATGTTGTTGGTCATTTGAAACTTCAATAATTAAAAAAGAAGTGAAAAAGACCTAAAAATCGTATTAGAAGGAACAAAGTCAGACATAACCTTAATCAGAAAAAATATTTCTTATAAATCTTCTAAACATTTTTTGCACTTAAGAATGGAAATGTATAAAGCATAAATACTAATGGAATCTGCATGTAAAAGTATATCATAATAACTTATTACAAACCATAGCTAAAGATAAACATTTATAACATTTAAAATAAATGAACTTAGCTTTGGTAGAACTGAAACTCAGTTAAGCATTTTTCCAGAAGTGGCTTCTGACTCAGGGACAAACGGAGACATCTTGCAATATGTAATAGAAAAAACAACATATAAAACAAAATTGATCAAATTCCTTAAATGACAGTTTCGGGAATGGGAAAAAATGCCAGTGAACAAGCTTCTAGCAACCAGAAGCAATAAATAATGAGACTTAAATAATGTGGAGACAATAGTGACGCCCATATTTTTTAGCGCTAAAAAAAGAAGCCCACATTATTTGGCGCCTAAATGCTTTTGGCGCCAAAAATGACGCCACATCCGGAACGCCAACACTTTTGGCGCAAAAAAACGTCAAAAAAATGACGCAACTTCCGGCAACACGTATGACGCCGGAAACAGAAAAAAAAATTTGCGCCAAAAAAGTCCGTGCCAAGAATGACGCAATAAAATGAAGCATTTTCAGCCCCCGCGAGCCTAAAAGCCCACAGGGAAAAAGTCAAATTTTAAGGTAAGAAAAAAATTGATTAATTCATATGCATTATCCCAAATATGAAACTGACTGTCTGAAATAAGGAATGTTGAACATCCTGAGTCAAGGCAAATAAATGTTTGAACACATATATTTAGAACTTTATATAAAAGTGCCCAACCATAGCTTAGAGTGTCACAGAAAATAAGACTTACTTACCCCAGGACACTCATCTACAAGTAGTAGAAAGCCAAACCAGTACTGAAACGGGAATCAGTAGAGGTAATGGTATATATAAGAGTATATCGTCGATCTGAAAAGGGAGGTAAGAGATGAATCTCTACGACCGATAACAGAGAACCTATGAAATAGACCCCGTAGAAGGAGATCATTGCATTCAAATAGGCAATACTCTCCTCACATCCCTCTGACATTCACTGCACGCTGAGAGGAAAACCGAGCTCCAACCTGCTGCGGAGCGCATATCAACGTAGAATCTAGCACAAACTTACTTCACCACCTCCATAGGAGGCAAAGTTTGTAAAACTGATTTGTGGGTGTGGTGAGGGGTGTATTTATAGGCATTTTGAGGTTTGGGAAACTTTGCCCCTCCTGGTAGGAATGTATATCCCATACGTCACTAGCTCATGGACTCTTGCTAATTACATGAAAGAAACATAAATTATGCTTACCTTATCTTCTGATGGGAAGAGTCCACAGCTGCATTCATTACTTTTGGGAAATACATAACCTGGCCACCAGGAGGCAAAGACACCCCAGCCAAAGGCTTAAATACCTCCCCCACTTCCCTCATCTCCCAGTCATTCTGCCGAGGGAACAAGGAACAGTTGGAGTAATATCAAGGTGGAAAAAAGGTGCCAGAAGAACAAAAAATTAATCCAACCTCAGACAAAACACGGGCGGGAGCTGTGGACTCTTCAAGTCAGAAGAAAAGAAAATGATCAGGTAAGCATAATTTAAGTTTTTCTTCTTAAACGGAAAAAGTCCACAGCTGCATTCATTACTTTTGGGAAAACAATACCCAAGCTAGAGGACACTGAATGCAAACAACGGGTGGGTACAAAAATGCGGCCCCTTCGAAAGGCACCACAGCCTGAAATTACCCTACACCCTATAAAAATATACACGACACGGGTAAAAACCCGAAGCCCAGGTAACTGCATATTAGTTACACCACCAGCAAAGCCAAGCTAGAGACCATTCCGTCCCAGAGTCCGTCAAGCACAAATAGCCTCTGAGGAGTCAGCCCCGCGGCTCTCGACTTAAATGAAGAGAACCCGGCCAAAAGACAAGGACCGCTACCTTCCCCCAAAAGGGAGAACAGATTCCCAGAAGAAATCCAAAGGATCATTCCACACGGCTCAACAAAACATAATATAACCCACGATTGTCTTACTATAGTAGCGCCCAGGGAGACAAACTCCCTAGAAACACAAGAACCTGATAAAAAAAATCTATACTCAGGGAAACACGTCCAAAAGAGGACTCGAGGGACACCCTCATATCCCTGACACAGTACCATACCATAAAGTACTCCAGAAACACATGAGATCCCTGTTGCCTCGTATCAGATCAAAACCTGCAGGCTAGGCAAGCATAGACAGCCGAAATAGGATACCTCTCCCAGCAGTTAGCAAAGAGCTCTCCAAGAGCACACCAACCATCTGAACAGGAACTCTCAATGACGAGCTTCCAGGTAGGAAAGCTGACTCAGCCATTGTGGAACCCAAGAGAAGAACTCTGACCTCTACTACAAACAGCATGCTACCGTGAGTCAGGACAGACTTTGCTCTCGGGTACGAGACCCCCTACACTGCTGTCATCCCTAAAGAGGAACACTTCCCAAGGGAAGAGGGTTATCAGACCCCCAGCATCTAAATATCAGTATCCAACATTTAACAGGAGCCCAATCAGGTTTCAAACCCCCAGCCTCCTGCTGCAGGAACGGTGGAACCAGTTACTACTCCACATCTCCCTCTCCAGGATTCTGAAAACTCAAGAAGGGAAAAACCCTTACAAGGCAAGAAAACAAGGACCCACAGGTCGCCACAGATACTAAGGTAACTCCAAACCAGGAGAACCCATCCCCCACTCTAGGGGAGAAGAGGACTAAAGCAACGGAAACCATCCTACCCTATAGGGCGAGACTCCTCGGCCATATCGCCAACCCAGTTGAAAGACACCTGGAGTCTTCATGAAACATCAAATGCGCCAGAAGACCAGTAGGGACCCATAAGAGAGATCTAGAACCTAAGCCACAGGCAGATAGACATCACCCATGAGAAACAGAGCCCTGCCCCCCTCAGAGAGACACGCAGGACCACAAACACCTAAGATGAGACCGAACCATCCACACCCAATCCAGGGAGAGACATGGTCCTAGGCCAGAGTCCTCGATAAAACGGAATCGATCAAAAGATCTAACTACCTGAGGAACCCTAAGCTGCCTCCTATGATTAGGAGCGTCCATCTAAAGTCTGTAGACTTGGTGATCTAGCAACAGCCTCAAACCCAAGTCTGAAAGAACTCCTGAACAGTTTAAGAATGCGGCACCCAGTGCTCCTGGATCGCAAGGAAAAATCTCTTAGACAAGCGTAACCACGTGTTACACACGCCGGCAAGGTAACAACCAACACCCTAATGTGAATGTGAACCCTGGACCTTGCTTGCCATCCCAGTGAGTTAGATGTAAATCACCCTCCACGAAGCCCCTAACGGAGCATCAAGGATAAATGGTCAGTTACCTGACCCCAGAAGGGCGACCGTCTGTACCTGACCTCGGCCCTTCACTGTTAAGCCCCAACGCAGATAACATCCAAACGTCAAAGACCATGGTCAGACCTAGGGTATTATATGGAAGAGAGAACAAACAGAGATCCTTGCAGGATCGATCTTCCAAAAACCCCTTTACAAGGTAAAAGCTGGAAGCCTCGCAGCTCCCCACAGAAGGCAGGGAAACCCCTGCACTCCACCTCTTAGAGTAACTCAACTCTGAGCAAACGAAGAAGGACATGCCTGTGTTTTCAGACCAGATGACCCACCCAAGGCGGGAAGGAAGGAGACTTCATCACCACAAGAAAATGTTCATTAGGCTAAAGAGTCAGCATCCGGAAGAACCTCAAGTGAAGACGCAAATCGTTCACCACTTGGAACACTAGACCACATAGGTCACTCACATCTCCCAACTCCAAAGGAATGGAAACTACGGGGACCTGAAAGAACCATGACGACGTCTGAAAAGACAGATCCGTATTCCAGGCGAGTAGACAAAAAAACAACCTTAGAGCGGAACTCACAACCCTCCATATCTACACACTAGGCCTCATACTTCGAAATAGGATCCGAGCCCGGAGTCCATATCAATTGGTCAAATGACATTCAGAATCCGACAGGATTAAATCAGCACCACGAGGGTGACATGAACCCAGGTAACAGCAGAAAAGTGTCCGACCAGTACCTGCCTGGTATAAGGACACTCCAGAACTGTCCAAGGTCCAAGAAAATTCGACCCGAAGGATCGATAAATGAACTTGGAAAACATAATTCTATTATTCAAAAAGTGCGCAACTTCCGTGTAAGTGCCCATGCGATCACAAAATCGCAAGTATCGGTTCCAGAGAAGAACGTTCTCAAGAACGGAAGTCTAACAGACATGAGCTTAAGAACAAAATAAACACATACATACGGATCAAAAATAAAAGGAAGGCAGCACCAATCGGGTGAACGCCAACGGGACCAGCCGAACAGAGGCCCCGTTCACCCAAGCTCAGAACTGGAACCGAAACATAAAGAAAAATAAAACAGAGACGTTAAGGAGATTGGCTTCATCCCCAAATGTCGCATCCAGTTTGCCATCCAGCATCTAAGGCCTCGGACTCTCGGCCCACTAGGACTGGGATCCTCTAACATCGCTAAAACGTGCCTTAAAAGAACATGAAGACGTGCCAGCCTATAACGGAAGGCAAAGTCATCCCTCATCGGATCAACGAAAGACCCTGAGGTTGGGGCCCCTGAAGCATCAGAGGCCAAAGCTTCCCCAGGAGGCAGAACTGAATAAGGCGATCCCACGCCTGATGGGCCCTGGTTAACAGAACAAGGACAGTATCTTAGAAATATTTCACTTGGGAAATAAAAATGAGTCAGCGCCATGCAGAACCGTGCCGTAACCTCTGAAGGAAACAAGCCTCCCTCCGGAGAAGGGTCTAGGGCACGCACCTCACGGGACATGGAAACCTCGGAGGCGGATAGCTCAACGCACTGTAAGCTCCCTGATTCCGGAGAAGAGAGTACTCTAGTACGGTAATTGGAACATAACTGATGGGCAGTGATTACCCGGGCCATTTCATATTCATCACAAGATGCATTCTCCTTATCGGAGATATCCGTGTCTAACAAATCAGAATCCTCCAAAATCTTGGGATTACAAAAACTGTCACCCTTTTTACACCTTCAATGGCTTGGGCATGCACAACCTCTTGTGAACCAGACAACCCACAAGCTAGACTCTCTCTGTCACACGCATTCAGCATATGGAAATGAGAAACAACGTAACCGCACCCGTCACAAGGTGAACCATGCAAGTCACAGAAAGGGCACGCAATCTCGAGAGATCACGTCATTAAGATAAGGCCGTTATGTTCTGAAAAAGCCGCGAGCCTAGGTATTGCTACACATTAGCAGATAGAACCATATAACAAACATGATTAAAGTCCCCCCTGTCCAATAACCCCCTCAGGCGATATTAACCCATGATTCCTTATTAAGATAAAAGGAGTCCCACTGGGACCCTACCTTGTTTCGTTAACATTACAGTCACATATACAAAGAAAATGAAACAATCTTACCGGAATCTACGCCGTCGAACAGGAACCCGGCCCTTCAAGTGTGACAGATAGTAGCCTCGCTTCTGACATAGACTTGAGTGAATAAAGGTAAGCAGCGAAACTCGTCAACGCTGATTACCAAGGAGCTGTTAATATGAGTCGGGATGGCTTCACAGGAAAACTCTCCCTGCATCTCCAGGACTCTATCTATCATCCATGCTCTCACTGAGAGGCTGACAGGATTACTTAAAACTCCAGTCCCATTGCGAAGAGTATTACCCTCCATAAGAGACTATCTCAAACTTCTAACACTTTTCTGCCAACCTCCTGTGACAAAAGGCAAAGAATGACTGGGGGATGAGGGAAGTGAGGGAGGTATTTAAGCCTTTGGCTGGGGTGTCTTTGCCTCTTCCTCGTGGCCAGGTTCTGTATTTCCCAAAAGTAATGAATGCAGCTGTGGTCTCTTCCCGTTTAAGTAGAAAAGGAGCCCAATGGCTTATAGGAAAGATATATCTCTCTAGCTAATGAATTCCTCTGCTAGGCTGATCTTCCATACATGTTGCTCCACATCTGCTGCACCTCTCTGACAATCCCTTCACTGGCCTCCTCTAGCCTCCAGAATAAAACACAAAATCCTGACTCTTACATTTAAGGCCCTCAATAACACTGCCCCCCATATATCTCCAGATACTCTCCCTCCCGTCCCCTTTCATGTGTTCCTTAAAGGGACAGTGTACACCAATTTTCATATAACTGCATGTAATAAACACTACTATAAAGAATATGCAAAGATACTGATATAAATATCCAATATAAAAGCTTTTAAAAACTTACTTAGAAGCTCCCAGTTTAGCACTACTGATGAGGTTAGGCTGGGACACCCAGTGAAAGGGGCTGGGAAAGCAGAAAGGGCAGACACTCCCCCCACCCACGCATATGAAAAGACCCATTACACAACCAATAGCAGCAGGAATCTGTAGACCTGAGTCTACATCTGAAACTTTGGTGATTGGTTAGGAGTCTGCAAATCAGCACATTATTAAAAAATAAGCAATACTATACATTGTTACAAAAACAATCTGAGATGGGCTATATAAATGGATCATCTACAAAACATTATTGCAAAGAAAAAATCTAGTGTACAATGTCCCTTTAAAGCAGGGGTATCAAGCTCATGGTATCTGGGGGCCACTGGTCAAGTGTTCTTCTCCGATGGGGGCCACTTGAAAATAGTGAGTGCTCTGGAAATGGATAAACTAGGAACTGGAAGTGAAATTATGTAGCGTATGGTGAGAGTTGTAGCCCACAGTAGACATACACAGTTGTGTATATTTATCTTGTGAGTGCCAAATGAAGTGTTCATTCATTCAACCAGTGCATGGTGGTAGCCTACTATGGGCAATGCCTGCTTGTCATTATATTTATCTAGTGAGTGCTTGTATAGATCAACTTGTTACACCTCAAAAAATCGATGGGGCTCAAATGAATGATTTACCTAATAAACAAGGGAGGGCCAGATTAAACTATCTTTAGGTTCTCATATTGCCCTGGGCCAGTACTTTAAAAACTCTACTGTTCAGGGGTAAATACAAAACACGCTAACCTTTCTTACCTCAGTTCCTCTCCTCCTTTGTCATCCCCTTAAATAACCTAATCGTGCAAGCCTACAAGCCAAGCTATTTTATAGATCACATTCATGATAGGCGATTTACAACAGTGCAACTCTTGGCGGGGCCCTCTAGGCATTTGTCTCCTATAAAGGCTACCTTTGTATATTATACCAATGTTTATAGCACTCTCCAAATAACTGATAACAATAATACTGACATGATGTACTATTATAATATTGCTATATTATACGTTTCTATTGCAAAAATGTAAATATGGTCAGATATCCACAAGCACTGAAAGATTAATTTGCATTTAAAATTGAAGTGTTACACTTTGACATTTGTTCTTTGTTACTTATACTTTACGAGGGATGTTAACCCTTTGAGTGCTAAGCACTTTCCCACCTGGGTGCTAAGCTGGATTTGAGGTGGTTTTATTTTTTTAAATTTTTTTTTTCCAGATCCCCAAGACTTATACTGTTGGAAAGGTTAGGCAATTAACTTTCCAATGGTGGGTCTTGGGGGTCTGTAGCTGCTTAGATACTTGAGATACAGGCTTATAAGCAGCATGCCCCATCTCCCTATATTGTCTATTGCATTTTTTAAATAAAATTTGGCAGTGACGGCATTGTGTCATTGCGCGTGACGTCACTGCGCGAAACGTGAAGCCCCGGCGATGCCTGTCACTATGCAGGCCAGATCGCTGGGGTAGGAGCCCCCAGATCTCCCTCAAGGTGGGAGAGTGCTAGCGACGGCTCTGAGCCGTCGTTGGCACCTGACTGAGACAATTTGCGACGGCTCAGAGCTGTTGTTGGCACTCAAGGGGTTAAGAGATTGTATCACTTGAGATCAATTATTGAATGCTACAACCAAAACCATTTGTATAATAATGAGGCCTCACTATAAATAACAGCCCGCAGCAAACGTAAGATACCTACGTCATTGAAAAAGGTGAAATGCCAAAACTCGTGATATAAGCGCTGTAGCTTGATTTTTATTGCTGTCTCCCACCATTGTTGTTTTTATTGAAGATGCTTAAATAAAGAATTTTGTGTTTTTACAAAGTAATTTGTGATAGACATTGATTAATGATGTTGTTTTTAGTAGTGCAAATACAGAGGAGGAAAATAATGAAAGTCTAGTGTATTATTTTTTACCATTAATAATAAAAACATTTAGGGCTAGATTACAAGTGGAGCGCTAAATTATGGCACGCCAGCAAACGTGCAAATTTGCCCGTTTTTGCGGGAGCGTGATAATTACAAGTGGCTGGTTATTGCTACCGCAAGCTAGCAATTAGCGCTCAGAAAATTAACCAGAGATCCGATCTCTGGTTAATTTTGTAAAAGTGCCCCAAATGCCCTCAAAATAGAGGGAATTATAGTTTTTAATTAATTTTTTTTTAATTAAAAACAACTGCAGTAGGCAGTTTTTGGGGTCTAAAATTGGTGGGAGTGGGGTGTTAGAAAAAATAAAACAGCACCGAAAAGTGCCTTTACATTGCGGTCTAGGGGAACTGTGTGTTCCCTGTAAATATATATAATTATATACATATATAATTTATGTGTTAATATGTGTATATGCACATATTAACACATATATGTATATTTTCATATACATATATATTTAAAAATGCTGCCCGTCGATGCGCTACTTACCCCCTTTGCTGCACAAGGTTCTGATGCCATCCTATGGAAGCGCCCTCTCATGAGCGAAATGCTTCCCAGTAATGCAAACTCTTGTAATACCAGCGCACATTAGTGTGTGCTGGTATTACACAGTGGAGCGTAAATGTGGAGCGTAAATATTGCTTTCATGATATCGATATTTAGCGCTCCACTTGTCATCTGGCCCTTTATATTACCATATCAAAGTGTTTCATGCGCCTTTAAGCACACTTAGAATAAAGATAATGTTTCTTACAATTTATCTATAACTTTATTTTTCTTCTGCTTAAACTTCATAAGAAAAAAAAAAATCACAATTTCTAGTATTTTTGTAACAATTTTTATTTTAAAACAGGATACCCAAGATGAATGGAAACCACTGACATTACATAAATGGTTTAGTGTTTTTTTTTTGTGCAAAATAAAACACAATAAAAATGTTATGCCAATGAATTGTTCTGTTTGGAACATAGGGCTTAGGATACAGGAAGAGATTCTAGTAAATACAGAGAGAAAAAAATATATTCATACATCCGTATACAATAAAAACAAAATTGGCTAAGTGCAGGAAAACCTCAATGGCATTAGCAAATATCTAGAAAAAAATATTATATATTTAAATGCAATAGGACAAATTGATCATTTGTACAGACCTTTACTAATAACATAATTTGAATTACATTAGATTTAGATCTGGTAGGGAACCCAATTTTTTCCATTTAATTAACATTCCTGTAAGTATAACTGTAATTGGTAAAGGGACAGACTTCTTGTTTTTTTATTGCTTAAAATATAGATAACGCCTTTACTACCCATTCCCCAGCTTTGCATAACCAACATTGTTATATTAATATACTTTATAACCTTGAAATCGTTACCTCTAAGCCCCTGCAGGCCGCCTCTTATCTCAGTGCTTTTAACAGCCAGCCAGTGCTAGTTCATGTGTGCCATATAGATAAACATTGTGCTCACTTCAGTGGAGTCATGCAGGAACCAGCACTAATTGGCTAACATCTAAGTTTGTAAGATGAAATGTGATAATGGGGGAATCTCAGTGCATCTAAGCAAAGGCTTGAATACAGGTAATCACAGAGGTAAAAGGTATATTAATATAACTGTGTTGGTTATGCAAAAACGGGGAATGGGTAATAAAGGGGATTATCCATCTTTTTAAATAATAACAATTTTCAAGTATACTGCCCTTTTAAGTCAGGGGTGTCCAAACTTTGCTCTACAGAGGTTTTGGAACTAAATTTCCCATGATGCTCAGCTAGATAAAATGCTGGCTGAGCATCATGGGAAATTTAGTTCCAAAACCTCTGGAGAGCAAAGTTTGGATACCCCTGCTTTAAGTTATTGTGAGAATAATACTTCACATACCATAAAATGCAGATCATGGGTTTCAGAAAATGTATTAATTGTCACTTTTATATGTGACAAAAAACAAACAAAGCAAGCAATATAAAACAGGAATTTCCCGAGAGACAACTTTTATTTTCTTAAGAAAAGTCACTTTATATTCTCCCAACGCTACATGTACTAATAATTGATTATTACGAACAGCATAAAAAAAAAACAGTTTTGCCTTGTAATAATTGGGGGGGGGGGGGGAGGAGTATTTGAGTCGTTTTTTCATTAGCTTTTCAGTCAGTCAGATACTATTAAAATAATTGTAAACATGGAAATACATTTAAATTACTTGGTACCAATAACAGTGTTTGGTGTATTTTCTTGAAAACAAGATGATACATAATTAAAGGGAAACTGAAACCAATTTTTTTTTCAGAACAAAAAATTGGCTGGCTCCTTAGCTTAGATGCATTCCTTTTCAAATAAAAATAGCAAGAGGATGAAAAAAAAATGATAATAGGAGTAAATTAGAAAGTTGCTTAAAATTGCATGCTCTGCTTTTTGGGTTCAGTGTCCCTTTAAGGTAAGACATTTATTTCATGATGTGTTGCTTTCAATATGGCAACAGAGAAAACCTTATTGACTGCATATTATCACTGGCTTGGCTAAGAATTAAACCATATAACATACAGGAAATCAGATGGCCAATATAACATTGTTACTGCATTTCCAAGTTTGATTCTACAAATAGGGACAAACACTAGTTTCACAGATTAGAGAGCGAACCACACTGTCATATGAATATTTTATTTTGCACCAGAATTGTCCTATTGCATCAGTTAAATATACAGAGGGCAGGCCAATCTTCATTATTTAACGAGACCACAAATAAACCATTAGTGGCTTTGTACAATTTTAACAGTAACTCCAAACATTTCTGCAAGACAAAAGTTGGGGCTCCACATAGTGCGTCCTGTGAAAACCACTGCCACATCAAACCCACTTTCATGTAGTTTACTCACCTGCTGTCACACACCAAAAAAACAGTGTGTATAGGCATACTGGACCCTCTGAGTCAACTGACGTTTTTTACATTATACATTTTTACTATAATCATTTTATGTATTATACAAGATATATTTTTTGAAGAATTTTTAATAAATATTTGTGGAAGAATTTTGAATCTGGGCCAGTGTGAGTTAACCGGGCACCACAACTTTTGCCTTTCAGAAATATTTGGTCATTAAAGCTTCAATCCAGAGCTTAAAGGGACACTGAACCCAAAATTGTTTTCTTTTGTGATTCAGATTTTTAAGCAACTTTCTAATTTACGACTATTATCAAATTTTCTTCATTTTTTTGGTATCTTTATTTGAAATGCAAGAATGTAAGTTTAGATGCCGGACCATTTTTTGGTGAACAACCTGGGTTGTTCTTGCCGATTGGTGGATAAATTCATCCACCAATAAAAAAGTGCTGCCAGAGTTTTGAACCAAAAAAAGCTTAGATGCCTTCTTTTTCAAATAAAGATAGCATGTGAATGAAGAAAAATTGATAAAAGGAGTACATTAGAAAGTTGCTTAAAATTGCATGCTCTATTTGAATCACAAAGAAAAAATTTGGGTTCAGTGTTCCTTTAAGAACTTATCAGTGAACCGCTATAAGTGAACATTGGTAGTCTGTTTTATTGTATATATAACTCAAGATATCACTTATTTATACGGTTTTTAAAGTGGTTTTTGCGATACAACTATTAAGAGCTAAAAAAAAAACAATACAAAAATGCACACATAAAATAAAAGGCCAAAGACATTTTTATATTTCAGTTTATGTGCAAAGACTTGGAGTAGACTGACTTAACCATAAATCATTTTTTTAATTTGGAGCGGGAAATCTACAAACGCAACTGCAAGGCCTCCAATGTTTTAATGAGATAACGCAAGGCTCTCTGCACCGCCATAACCAGAAAATAAAAATGACTGATCGTGTCTGCCGAATCAGAAAACCCTGGAATTGCATAGTGAGTCCTTGTGGCAAGAAAATATTACAGCACCAAAAACACAGAGGGACAAACCATCCTATGTTCATAATCTGCTCCACACATTACAAACGGATGTCAGTAATGAACATCGATCCAAAACCTTACTAAATCTGGCAGTGGTGAGATTTATATTCAAGTGTCTGCTCATAGCCATAAAAGGACTTTTTCTTTTTTAACCCTAATCAAAACATCTGACACAATGATACAAATATAAATATTTCTGTATAAAATGTACGGGTTTTATCTAGTTTGATTTCTCTTAAGTAGATGCAGTTGAGATACACATCGGTAAAAATGTAGAAAAGACTAATTTAAAATAAAAAACAAAAATCACACAACAACTAGTGTTGCAACCTAAGGATCTCATTAAAGGGACATTATAATCAATTATTTCTTTGTTTCATTTGAAAATGTCATGTTGAAGACCTATGAGTAAGGATTTTTTTTTTAACCGGATCCTAATTTAAAGGACAATTTAGCACAATAGAATTGCATAAACAACAAATGTAAAATTAAAAAGACAATGCATTAGATAAGTAGATTGTTTTCTGATAAATTTCAAAGTTTCTTTTTATTTCCTTGTCCCCTGTATGATGTCACAGCTATCAGCCAATCACAGATATACATTTGTATCCTGTAAACTCTTATGCATGCTCAGTAGGACAGATGCCTCAGAACGTTTTTATAAAAAGACTGCACAATTTGATAATGAAAATAATCTGGAGTTTTTTTTTTTTACATTTCATGCTCTCAATGTGTTATTTAATTTTTTTTTTTAAATGATATTCAATAAATTGGGGGTTTAGCTATTTTCTTCATTCAAAACATTGTTTTTGAACGCACGCTCCTGTTCTCAATAAAGTAAAAGGCATGCAGAGAGAATTCTAACAGAACAGATACTGCTGTATTCATTTCAGATTCATTTTACAGTTTTTAATTATGATTTTTTTTAGAAAGAAAAATATAATTTTCAACATATTACATTTTTTTTTTATATGTATAACAGAATATTTTAGAGTACAATGCTATGTTTATGCATTGAATATAAAGAATTAAAGTATGTTTCACATGCCAAAATTATTTATCAGTTAAAAGGATTCTTAAGTTTCCATTCCACATCTCTTTATTGATCAAGTCCATAAAACTAAATAATCTCTGTGCTGTCACTTGAAAAATTACTTGAATACACGTAAAGGACGTGGTAACAAATTCGTTGTTTACAGTTTCAGGATATTAAAAACAATGTGTTCTCATATTAACATTTAATGGCTGAACATTCATGCAAAACTCTGACGAGGGTAGTTTTTTCCCCCCTATAAATTCTGTTTCTTAAAGGGACACTAAACCCAAATTTTTTTCTTTCATGATTCAGATAGAGCATGCAATTTTAAGCAACTTTTTAATTTACTACTATTATCAATTTTTCTTTGTTCTCTTGCTATCTTTATTTAAAAAGTAGTAATGTGATGCATAGGAGCCGGCCCATTTTTGGTTGAGAAACTAGGTTATGCTTGCTTATTGGTGGGTAAATGTAAGCTTCCAATAAGCAAGCGCTATCCATGGTGCTGAACCTAAAATGGGCTGCCTGCTAAGATTTATATTCCTGCTTTTAAAATAAAGATAGCAAGAGAATGAAGAAAAATTGATAATAGGAGTAAATTAGAAAGTTGCTTAAAATTTCCTACTCTCTCTGAATCATGAAAGAACAAATTTGGGTTCAGTGTCCCGTTAAGCTACTCTCCTTGCACTTTTGTCATTTGGTCCCAAAGAAAAGGGGTTAGCCTTTTTAATTAGCTAAATCTGATACCTTCACTTCACAACCGTGCAGTGACTGAAGAAAATCAATATTTTAAGTGAATTTAAGTTTGGAGACAGCTCTTCGTTCCATGACCTCTCTTAATACACAAAACATTTTCCATCAGTGACAAAATCCCTTTTATAGTGGGGTTAAATAACATATCTTAATTAACTTTCTGTTTTTTGATTTAAGACTAGTTAAGGCAATATTTTTTGAAAGGAGAATTGTGCTACTTTTTTTTTTTTTCGAAGAACAGTAATGTCCATGAAAAGGAGACCATGAAAATGTACATACTTAATAGATAACTGATCTCTCTCTGCTATTTTTCATTAGAATTAATTAACCTGACAAGCTATAGCGGACAAACAACTGTGTTTTAAGCGTTGAAGGTCATAAAGATGTATCAGGAAATCCATATGAAATAAGACCACAAACATGTTCAAGCGTCTTTGATCAGCAAGCAAGTTGAACCAATTAATATCACACACAGAAACTCAAACACTACAATAATAATCCCAAAACACTGTTATCTTGGGTTGGTTTTCCTTTACAAATACAAGGCGGTCATGTACACTGGCGGTTACGTCCAACATGCTATATACATTTCACATTGTGGAGATGTCTTTTATGGAACAGCTTTTGAGAACTCCAGCTGTTCTGTTTATGGAATATGCAGGTGGAAAAAAAAACACAACAAAGATCCTCCAACAGCAGCATTTGTGCTTTGCATGGAACAAAATGGACATATTTACTGTGTTTTGTCTCTGTAGACATCAGTATTATCAACTTAGTCTGCTTTATCTTCCTGTTGTCCAAGTCTGTAAAAGCAAATGCAAAATAATAGCTATTCCGAAGAGATTTCTTTCAAAGCAGTTTAAGTTCCATGAAGTCACAGGAAGTGATTCCCAACATGGCGCCATTGCATTGTCAAGATGTAGTACGAAGGGTTATGATAACCTTTTATAAGATGGAGAACTAGGTGTGTACAAAATCATGTGTTTTTTCCTCCCCCAGAGTCTTCTGAGATCTTGTGTACTACTATGAATGAGAATCACACTCAGCAGATGTTTAGCACCGGTGATTGAAGTCACAAATCCTTTAAAGGCTCCTTTAATGTCCAGACATTGAAAGAATTTCCAGTTATAAATGCTGCTACATTACTTCTAGGGTAGCAGATCTACACCAGCTGGAACTTGTCCAACCAAATGGTTCCCATTGAAGAAGTCAATCCACCTCGTTAGATTGTTATGATACAAATAAATTACATAGAAAATAGGGAAAATGCCCCTTCACTCACCACAGACAGAAGTATAAGATGTCCAACTGGAGTGCAACCTTAAGGGTTCAGAAAGTATGGCCAGAGATGTAATTCCAAAGATTAGCCTGATCCTAGGGCAGTTTGTAGCAGTTTTCACTTTGACATATATGTTTTTTTAATCAATGTGTCCCACCATCAAGACTGTGCTCAAAACCAAAAATAATAGAAAAAAAAAATAAAAAAAATATGAGAAACTCATTTATGTGCAGAAGGGACAAATTTAGAGGGGGCGTTCAAATAAAATGTAACAAAAGGAATAACTAGAAATATGTACACAAGTTATGCCTGATGTATTCACAAGTGTGTACTTATATTTACCGAATGATTATGGTCTACTAAAATAATATAATTCATTATGGTTTAATGTAAAGTAGCAAATAATATTAAAGGGCCATAATACCCAAATGTTTAAACACTTGAAAGTGATGCAGCATAGCTGTAAAAAGCTGACTAGAAAATATCACCTGAGCATCTCTATGTAAAAAAGAAAGATATTTTACCTCAAAAGTTCCTCAGTAGCCACCTCCCATTGTAAAGGATTTCTAAGCAGCATTTTAGTCTGTTTGTCCTGGGACATCTGAAGGGACTAGCATCGTGCACTCTCATATTATTTCACCAATCAGGTAAAGGAAGCTTACTATGAAATCTCATGAGATCACAGTAAGAGTTCATGACCTCAGCACTGCTGATGCTGATTGGCTGCTGTTCATTTCTTCATTTTTTTTAATTTTTTTACCTGCAGCTGGGAGCAGCTGAGTATTACTTTTTACACAGAACTTACTCTGCTGAGCTGAGGAAATTGTGAGGTAAAATATCTTCCTTTTTTACATAGAGATGCTCAGGTGATATTTTCCTGTCAGCTTTTTACAGTTATACTGCATCAGTTTCAAGTGATTTAGCTTATGAGTATTATGTCCCTTTAAATAAGTCTATCAATGGTATAAAGCAATCAGTTGGCTACGATTGCTGTTCAACTGTTTTTGTAAACATAAAATTATTTTTAAATGATACAAAAATTAAATAAAACCACAGATGGGGAGGCAGTATTGAATATTTTTGTTTCAATCACAAGAGTGGTTAAGTGTTTTACAACACATTTGAGTTCCCAATTTAGTATTCAGGTACTATACACTTTATAAAAATATTAGCATTACCCTATAAGCTTTTCAATCTATAAATTGATATATATAATAATACTAACCATATTTATAGTGCAAACAGAGTAATGATATGAGATCAAATATTTAAATGTTCTACCGTTTTATATAGATGTAATTCAATTGTAAACCTTTTTTTTTTTTTGCCAATTCTACAAACTTTTCCTAACTGATATAACAATGAAAGCCATAAAACCAAAAGCATCTGATTGAACTTCTTTATAAAACAATAACTGCACATTAAGGACATTTCACATATAGTTAAAAAAAAAAATCTGACGTAATTATTTTCAGCAACATATTTGTTTAACGCAAACAGCTTTTGTATAAAAACAAGTACGTTTTTTTAATGCCTCCCAAAAATCAGCTAAGAGATTTTATACAATTTTTGTAAAATCAAAAAGGTTCTGATATTTAAAAAATAAAAAAGAAATCAACGCACTGTAAAGCCGTAAAATGTTGGGGATCAAAATTTGAGCTTTTGATTACTTGATTATTTTGTTTAGTATATACCAACATAACTACTGGTGAGGAACCAAAATCAATGTGGAAAGTTTGGGGAATCCATGCTTGATAAAGATACACTGATCAATCCATAGCATGTGATCAGCATCAAGGGTATTTTTTTTGTCTGGATATTCCAATTAATTAGTGCACAGTATCAGCTTCTGGGTGATTAGTGGCAAGATATTTTGCTCTCATGCTGGAGGTATACTGAAAAAAATGAAAAACACATAATAATGTCAATTAATAGCACATTAAACAGTAGAATCTGTTTTAAACACAATCACATTAAAAAAGAGAAAAGAAACAAAATATAAAACACCAAAACAGGAGATACTGAAGTCAACATACTATACTGAACTTATATTGTGAATCAGTATATTCTTAAAATTGTATATTTCAACTTACAAAAAAAAAAAAAAAATCAGTTAAACCCAGATTCTTACCTGTGTTAGTAGGGAAAACACAGTTTGAACCAATTCCTTACCTGTTTTTTACCTTAACACATTTTCTATTCCAGTTAAATCACAAAAGATAAAAAAGAATTGTACTGTTTGAAAATTAACGTGTCATATGAGTTTTATTGTATATAAAAGAACAAAACATTATTAATATCTATATATAATTAACACATGATATGAACTCAATGTATTTTGTGCAGTGTCTAAGAAGGGTCTAAAACAAAAAATAAAGCTGTGGAAAAGATTAATCACTACTGATGATAACAGTGTATTCAGTACAACTGGAAGTGGTGTGATTGGCTATTGACAATTTTTTTGTAATTGAAAGAATTCTAGAATTAAGAATATCTTTTAGAGATGTTATAGAAAATTTATAAAGAAAAAAAAATATATAGTTACCTTTCCATTTTTCACTTATTTTTTGGAATCACATTTTTTTTTAGTTCATAAATCCAATTATAAGTGTTAACCATATGTAAAGTATTAATATAATTAAGGTAAAAATGAGAGTTAGTATCCAACGCTCCTTTAACTTTTGGAATAGGTCTTAATAACATTTGTTAAATGTATACTTAAATTCAATAGAAAAGTACAATTACAACATACAGATTATTGTAGATGCTACTGTAGAAAGTTAAATGAGTATGTTTTCTATATTAAAATTTCAAAACTTAGTGAACTTTTCTTAATCAATTACTCTTTGGTAAAGTTTCTATGCAAGTGGCTTCTAATTATTATTTTTTTTTTAAAGACTATTGAAAAATCTTTAGTTTTCTGCTCATTTACAAGACAAAAAATAAAATAAAAAATGATTTAACAAGAAATACCAACAGACTGCAGACAATGTACACAACATATAAAAAAGTATCTAATAATTAATGCAAACACGATTATTAAATAATTATTTTCCTTTTAAAACACCTGGAAGCAAAAAAAAAATACGAATAGAAGGGAGAAAATATCTTACAAACATGTAAATACAGTATATAGTAATATGAAATATACAGGTCAAGGTTTATACAATAGTTTATATTAAAGTGAAAAAAAATCTAAATTTGATAAATAATTTTGTATTCAATAATACTTTTTTTTTCATAGATAGTTCCCCCACATCAAAATAACAAAGGAAAAATGTATTTATATATATATAAAACATTTTTTTTTTATATATTATAGAGATGAGCTTAAAATTCATGGAAGATATGATATTGGAAATACAAACACATGTGAGGTTTTAATAACTCCCCAGACTCTCAGATTCATCCTAAAATAATAGGTAAAAACAGTAATGAGAACAATGAAAGGAGATATGACAGGAAATTCAAAGAATGGTTATTGTTTGCTGTAAAAAATGAAGGTCAGTTTTAAACACCTGCGGAGGGAAGGAAGAGAACAGCACAAAAGGTTTAAGCCCCAGAATTATTGAAATGACACACACAGGACATCAGCAAGTGGTATACTGGTACAAGCTGAACTAATCCGCATGCATACTGCGTGCATGTTCAGAACAGCATGGCATATGCATCTTGCACAGTATGAGTGGCATTAAATGAGGGTGTGTCTAGATGCAGCGTTTAAGCAATGCACAGCAGGAAGCGTGGGCGCAGGCTGAGTGTGGATAGGATCCCGTGGAGAGGGTCAAGCAAGGATGAAACAAATAGGTTTAAAGCAGACATGAAGTAAATGTACACGTGTACGGGTAGCTGAAATGGTTTTGTGGATGTACTGCTTGCCAATTAAAAGGGTTGTTGTATGCCTATGTGCATTTTATGAAATTAAAATAAAAATATTAATAAAAAACGGCTTATTAGTTTAAAGGACCATTAAATTTGCATGATTCAGATAGAGTGTGTCATTTTAAGACACTTTTAATTTCACTTCTATATTCAAACGTGCTTTGTTCTCTTGTTATCTCTTGTTGAAAAAAGAATACGAACATATGCAACACTAGTGGGAGCTAGCTGCTGATTGGTGCCTGCACACATTTGTCTCTTGTGATTGGCTAACTAGAGATGTTCTGCTAGCTACCAGTGTTCCTTCAGCAAAGGATAGCCAGAGAATGAAGCAAATTTAATAAAAGAAGTAAATTGGAAAGTCGATTAACATTGTATGTTCTATCCAAACCAGAAAAGAAAATTTTGAAGTTCACTGTCCCTTTAAATACAATACATTTGCATAATCAACAAATGCATAATAAAAAAGACAATGCAATACACTTAATTTTGTCTGACAAATGCTATAGTTTCTTTTTATAGCCCTGTCCTCTGTATCATGTGACAGCCATCAACCAATCACAGACACATATACATACATACTGTAAACTCTTGCACATGCTCAGTAGAAGCTGGTACCTTATACAGTGTGCTCAATTCGATAAATCACACACTAAATTACTCACAAAAGTTTAATTTTGACATTCATATAGAAATACAATACCCAGCATGTAATCTCCCACTTAAAGCTATGTTGGTCCTTTCACGGTGAAGATTATTTTCTACAGTTATAACCAAATCTGCTTTTAATTTGAAAAAGCAAATATAAAAAAAAGTGGCACAGAAACTATGAACAGATGGAAGATGCAAGACATTTATACTTGTTTCACACTGCACCATTAAACTTAAAGGGGCAGTCTGATACAAAAAAATGCATGCTCTAAATTGTTAAAGCATGCAATTCTTGCATTACTGACTGTGGCTAACATTTTATTTATTCCCCACAAAGAGAAAAATACACAAGTAAAGTCCCGCTTGGGTGCCTCATGTACGGCAGTTCTCTAGCAGGAAGCCCCCAGTGAGTCAATCAGGAGTTGCAGTCACATGTTTTTAAGGAATTGAAAAAGTTTCATGATTTAATGCACCAAAAATAAATCAAACGGTTAACTTGTATTATGACAAATTAACATACGTTTATAAAAACAAAATGGGCTAGATTACAAGTGTAGCGCTAATTTATCGCGAGGCCGATATATACACATATCAACACAAATATTTATGTATATATTCATATAAAAATTCCAGTCAGGAAAGCACTCTCTGTTTTTAAGCTGTCACTTTAATAACGTGGTAATCGTTTTCAGGGTCTAACTAAAGGAAGACAATCCACCCTCAGAAGGTGAAGAAAAATTACAGAACCAGATATTTGAAACTGGGTTAATAGCCGCAAAATGTAGGAACCTCACCAGGAATTTGAAGAAAACACGTTTACGTTTATGCTTAACCGCCATAATCTCAGAATAGTGGATTTGAAATTATTTATAAAATCTAAGGAGAAATCCTTAGTGCTACCAGAGTAGAAAATTGAAACTGCAAAGTTGAGCAGAATGAAAGACTATGTCCATTACGCAAAGCATGTATCTATTTGTAGAAAGAAGTCAGTGGATCTTCCCTTTCTCTAATGGGTCTAATCCAGCAGAGACAATTCCAGTCTGTTCCATAGTATTCTTTAACCTCTTAAGGACATATGACGGAATTCTTCCGTCATAAAACAATTGAGCAAACTGAAAGCTGTGTCCTTAAAGGGTTAAAGAAAGTGCAAGAAAACACTATTTTAAATATGCTTACTGTAGTGAGTACTAAACCACACCAGTACTGCATATATAACAGTAGCTCAAAGCTATGGTATATCCTGTAATATCCTCTTGCAAAGAGTTATACAATTGTATGATTATGGTTAACAATAGAAACCAACAGGAAAAATACTGTAGTATCGTCTCCCAAGTAAAGGTATACCAATATGCAGGCTATCTATTGCACGGCAATAAATAACAGTACTACAAGATATGGAAAATACTGTAGTATCCTCTCACAAATAAAGGTATACTATTGTACGGCAATAAGTAATAGTACTACAAGATATGGAAAATACTGTAGTATCCTCTCACAAATAAAGGTATACAATTATATGGCAATAAATAACAGTAGCACCATATCAGGAAAATACTGAAGTATCCTCTTGCAAATAAAAGTATACCATTGTACAGAAATATATAACAGTACGTAGTACTAGATATGGAAAATACTGTAGTATCCTCTCCCAAGTAAAGATATAACAGTAGTAAAAGGTATGGAATATACTGTAACAACCTCTCCCAAGTAAAGATTTAACAGTAATACAAGGTATGGAATAAAATGTAACATCCTCTCACAAGTAAAGATATAACAGTAATACAAGGTATGGAATATAATGTAACAACCTCTCACAAGTAAAGATATAACAGTAATACAAGGTATGGAAGATACTGTAGCATCCTCTCACAAGTAAATATATAACAGTAATACAAGGTATGGAATATACTGTAACATCCTCTCACAAGTAAAGATATAACAGTAATACAAGGTATGGAAGATACTGTAACATCCTCTCACAAGTAAAGATATAACAGTAATACAAGGTATGGAATATAATGTAACATCCTCTCACAAGTAAAGATATAACAGTAATACAAGGTATGGAAGATACTGTAACAACCTCTCACAAATAAAGATACAACAGTAGTAAAAGGTATGGAAGATACTGTAACAACCTCTCACAAGTAAAGATACAACAGTAGTAAAGGTATGGAAGATACTGTAACACCCTCTCACAAGTAAAGATATAACAGTAATACAAGGTATAGAAGATACTGTAACATCCTCTCACAAGTAAAGATACAACAATAGTAAAGGTATGGAAGATACTGTAACATCCTCTCACAAGTAAAGATATAACAGTAATACAAGGTATGGATGATACTGTAACATCCTCTCACAAGTAAAGATATAACAGTAATACAAGGTATGGATGATACTGTAACATCCTCTCACAAGTAAAGATATAACAGTAATACAAGGTATGGAAGATACTGTAACATCCTCTCACAAGTAAAGATACAACAGTAATACAAGGTATGGAAGATACTGTAACATCCTCTCACAAGTAAAGATACAACAGTAATACAAGGTATGGAAGATACTGTAACATCCTCTCACAAGTAAAGATATAACAGTAATACAAGGTATGGATGATACTGTAACATCCTCTCACAAGTAAAGATATAACAGTAATACAAGGTATGGAAGATACTGTAACATCCTCTCACAAGTAAAGATATAACAGTAATACAAGGTATGGAAGATACTGTAACATCCTCTCACAAGTAAAGATATAACAGTAATACAAGGTATGGAAGATACTGTAACATCCTCTCACAAGTAAAGATACAACAGTAGTAAAAGGTATGGAAGATACTGTAACATCCTCTCACAAGTAAAGATATAACAGTAATACAAGGTATGGAAGATACTGTAACATCCTCTCACAAGTAAAGATATAACAGTAGTAAAAGGTATGGAAGATACTGTAACATCCTCTCTCAAGTAAAGATATAACAGTAATACAATGTATGGAAGATACTGTAACATTCTCTCACAAGTAAAGATATAACAGTATTACAAGGTATGGAAGATACTGCAACATCCTCTAACAAGTAACGATTTAACAGTAATACAAGGTATGGAAGATACTGTAACAACCTCTCACAAGTAAAGATATAACAGTAATACAAGGTATAGAAGATACTGTAACATCCTCTCACAAGTAAAGATATAACAGTAATAAAAAGGTATGGAATATACTGTAACAACCTCTCACAAGTAAAGATACAACAGTAATACAAGGTATAGAAGATACTGTAACAACCTCTCACAAGTAAAGATATAACAGTAATACAAGGTATAGAAGATACTGTAACATCCTCTCACAAGTAAAGATACAACAGTAGTAAAAGGTATGGAAGATACTGTAACATCCTCTCACAAGTAAATATATAACAGTAATAAAAAGGTATGGAATATACTGTAACAACCTCTCACAAGTAAAGATATAACAGTAATACAAGGTATGGAAGATACTGTAACATCCTCTCACAAGTAAATGAATACAATTGCATAGCAATGAATAACAGGAATTAATAAACTAGGAGCTTGGAGATAATGTCTATAGATGTGTAAATTGCTCACTAAGCTATTTAGCAGTTCCAATGTGAGATGCAAAGAGAATACACTAGAGAGGTTTAATTCCTAAGTATGACCTACTGAGCTTACAATAACAGTATAATGTGTGTTTGCTTCTGAAGGGACACAAGAGCTATGGGAATTGTCCTTGTAGGCCAGTGAGAAATTGAATACTGCCTTGTGCACAAAAATGTATTTCCTGTTAGTTTAATGTCAATGTAAACTGTTTTAACTTATCTTTTTTTACATGCAAAACATAATTTTAATAAGTTAAGTTATAGATTTTCATACATTTTTGAGTCTGAGTTAACATACTGTACATAACAATTCTCCAAAATAGTAAAAGGAAATTCTACTCAAAATTAAAATTGAATGTAGTTTTTTTTGTTTTTTACAATCCATGTGTGTTGGCAAATTGCTTTTAGCGAATTAGTGATTTTCCTTATTGTGCCAGGAACATACAGTGCTTATGTCCTTATGCCTTGTATACCCACATACAAAGATGCCTCATAGCTGGCCCTGAGAAGTCACGGTATTAAAGCAGTGATATAAAAACTGAGTTTAGTAAAAGAAAATGCATGTGTATTACAAAAGGCATCTCATGAAAACTGAAATTAACTCAAGCATTTCCAATTTGACTAATATGTTCCTTTTAATGGGATTTTCTGGAGCAAACTTCCCTGGAATTCTATAGCTCCAGAATAATGTGCAGACAGTGAAATATTCTTTAACGCTGAAATTGGCACCGTGCGTCTGCTCGGTGCTTGACTGAAAGGGAAGTGTGCACATGGCGAATACGCACCCACAGACATTTGCAATGCTCTGAGATTTGCTGCACCTCCTGTGATGATGTAATTAAAGGGACAGTAAAGTCAAAATTAAAGTTTTATGAGTCAGATAGTGCACACAATTTTAAACAACTTTCCAATTTACTTTTATCATGTCATTTGCTTTGTTCTCTTGGTATTCTTTGTTGCAATCTAAAACTAGCTCATAGGCTGACTCTGACTTCTAAGCCCTTGAAGGCCGTCTCTTATCTCAGTGCATTTTATTAGCTTTTCACAGCCAAGACAGTGCTAGTTCATGTGTGCCATATAGATAACAGTATGCTCACTCCTTTGTAAATATGCATGAGTCAGCTCTATCTGTCTGAAATGCAAGTTTGTAAAAAGAACTGATATAAGGGTGTAGTCTGTAGAGGCTTCGATACAAGGTAATCACAGAGGTAAAAAGTGTTAACATAACAGTATTGATTATGCAAAACTCAGGAATGGCCGATAAAGAGATTATCTTTTTAAACAATAAAAATGTTCTAATAGACTGTCCCAAATGAAGTCTAAACAGCTTTTTATTTTTTTTAACAGAAAATATATTGCAAGGCAAACTATTCTTCACATGTTTACGTTAAAGTTTCGATTTAAAGGACCAGTCAACACTGTACATTTGCATAATCAACAAATGCATGATAAGAAGACAATGCAATAGCACTTAGTCTGAACTTTAAATGAGTAGTAGATTTATGTTAAATAAATTGCAAAGATATGTCTATTTCCACTCCTCCTGTATCATGTGACAGTCATTAGCCAATAACAAATGCATATACGTATATGCTGTGAATTCTTGCACATGCTCAGTAGGAGTTGGTGACTCAAAAAGTGTAAATATAAAAAGACTGTGCACATTTTGTTAATATTCCAAGAGCGCCAACTATAAGGCAAAGGAAAAATCTAACAAATAAATCAGTGATTATCAGACATTATCAAACATTTAATTCAACATATAGTTAAAACATGGATCCATGTGACAAATAGACTTAAAAATTGGAATTCACAGTACTAACAAATAAATACTAAAAACACAATAGTTGCTAAAAACACAATATAGGGGTATATGGGTATGTCACCAATTACGGGGATATACAAAATTAGAGTCATATATAATTATATTTTAGGATAAAAAGGTCCAAAAAGTTCAGATATGTCAATTGAAGTCTATGTATTTAAAAAATCCAGTGAAAATAACCAGTGAAAAAATCCAGTGAAAAAATCAAATATAAAAATAAACTGATGATAAAAAGAGCTATTGAAAAAAATCCCTTGGAGGGAGGTTGTGAAAAATGTGTGAAAAAAATGATGTAAAAAATATAAAAAATGTATAAAAATATATAAAAAATATATTAAAACTTAAAAATGGGGGATCCCCTAAAAATAGGTGTCAAAAATAAGTGTCAAAAAAACAGAATTTATGTTTACCTGATAAATTTCTTTCTCCAACGGTGTGTCCGGTCCACGGCGTCATCCTTACTTGTGGGATATTCTCTTCCCCAACAGGAAATGGCAAAGAGCCCAGCAAAGCTGGTCACATGATCCCTCCTAGGCTCCGCCTACCCCAGTCATTCGACCGACGTTAAGGAGGAATATTTGCATAGGAGAAACCATATGGTACCGTGGTGACTGTAGTTAAAGAAAATAAATTATCAGACCTGATTAAAAAACCAGGGCGGGCCGTGGACCGGACACACCGTTGGAGAAAGAAATTTATCAGGTAAACATAAATTCTGTTTTCTCCAACATAGGTGTGTCCGGTCCACGGCGTCATCCTTACTTGTGGGAACCAATACCAAAGCTTTAGGACACGGATGAAGGGAGGGAGCAAATCAGGTCACCTAAATGGAAGGCACCACGGCTTGCAAAACCTTTCTCCCGAAAATAGCCTCAGAAGAAGCAAAAGTATCAAACTTGTAAAATTTGGTAAAAGTGTGCAGTGAAGACCAAGTCGCTGCCCTACATATCTGATCAACAGAAGCCTCGTTCTTGAAGGCCCATGTGGAAGCCACAGCCCTAGTGGAATGAGCTGTGATTCTTTCGGGAGGCTGCCGTCCGGCAGTCTCGTAAGCCAATCTGATGATGCTTTTAATCCAAAAAGAGAGAGAGGTAGAAGTTGCTTTTTGACCTCTCCTTTTACCTGAATAAACAACAAACAAGGAAGATGTTTGTCTAAAATCCTTTGTAGCATCTAAATAGAATTTTAGAGCGCGAACAACATCCAAATTGTGCAACAAACGTTCCTTCTTTGAAACTGGTTTCGGACACAGAGAAGGTACGATAATCTCCTGGTTAATGTTTTTGTTAGAAACAACTTTTGGAAGAAAACCAGGTTTAGTACGTAAAACCACCTTATCTGCATGGAACACCAGATAAGGAGGAGAACACTGCAGAGCAGATAATTCTGAGACTCTTCTAGCAGAAGAAATTGCAACTAAAAACAAAACTTTCCAAGATAATAACTTAATATCAACGGAATGTAAGGGTTCAAACGGAACCCCCTGAAGAACTGAAAGAACTAAATTGAGACTCCAAGGAGGAGTCAAAGGTTTGTAAACAGGCTTGATTCTAACCAGAGCCTGAACAAAGGCTTGAACATCTGGCACAGCTGCCAGCTTTTTGTGAAGTAACACCGACAAGGCAGAAATCTGTCCCTTCAGGGAACTTGCAGATAATCCTTTTTCCAATCCTTCTTGAAGGAAGGATAGAATCCTAGGAATCTTAACCTTGTCCCAAGGGAATCCTTTAGATTCACACCAACAGATATATTTTTTCCAAATTTTGTGGTAAATCTTTCTAGTTACAGGCTTTCTAGCCTGAACAAGAGTATCGATAACAGAATCTGAGAATCCTCGCTTCGATAAAATCAAGCGTTCAATCTCCAAGCAGTCAGCTGGAGTGAAACCAGATTCGGATGTTCGAACAGACCCTGAACAAGAAGGTCTCGTCTCAAAGGTAGCTTCCAAGGTGGAGCCGATGACATATTCACCAGATCTGCATACCAAGTCCTGCGTGGCCACGCAGGAGCTATCAAGATCACCGACGCCCTCTCCTGATTGATCCTGGCTACCAGCCTGGGGATGAGAGGAAATGGCGGGAACACATAAGCTAGTTTGAAGGTCCAAGGTGCTACTAGTGCATCCACTAGAGCCGCCTTGGGATCCCTGGATCTGGCCCCGTAGCAAGGAACTTTGAAGTTCTGACGAGAGGCCATCAGATCCATGTCTGGAATGCCCCACAGGTGAGTGACTTGGGCAAAGATTTCCGGATGGAGTTCCCACTCCCCCGGATGCAATGTCTGACGACTCAGAAAAACCGCTTCCCAATTTTCCACTCCTGGGATGTGGATAGCAGACAGGTGGCAGGAGTGAGACTCCGCCCATAGAATGATTTTGGTCACTTCTTCCATCGCTAGGGAACTCCTTGTTCCCCCCTGATGGTTGATGTACGCAACAGTTGTCATGTTGTCTGATTGAAACCGTATGAACTTGGTCCTCGCTAGCTGAGGCCAGGCCTTGAGAGCATTGAATATCGCTCTCAGTTCCAGAATATTTATCGGTAGAAGAGATTCTTCCCGAGACCAAAGACCCTGAGCTTTCAGGGATCCCCAGACCGCGCCCCAGCCCATCAGACTGGCGTCGGTCGTGACAATGACCCACTCTGGTCTGCGGAATGTCATCCCTTGTGACAGGTTGTCCAGGGACAGCCACCAACGGAGTGAGTCTCTGGTCCTCTGATTTACTTGTATCTTCGGAGACAAGTCTGTATAGTCCCCATTCCACTGACTGAGCATGCACAGTTGTAATGGTCTTAGATGAATGCGCGCAAAAGGAACTATGTCCATTGCCGCTACCATCAACCCGATCACTTCCATGCACTGAGCTATGGAAGGAAGAGGAACGGAATGAAGTATCCGACAAGAGTCTAGAAGTTTTGTTTTTCTGACCTCTGTCAGAAAAATCCTCATTTCTAAGGAGTCTATAATTGTTCCCAAGAAGGGAACCCTTGTTGACGGGGATAGAGAACTCTTTTCCACGTTCACTTTCCATCCGTGAGATCTGAGAAAGGCCAGGACGATGTCCGTGTGAGCCTTTGCTTGAGGAAAGGACGACGCTTGAATCAGAATGTCGTCCAAGTAAGGTACTACCGCAACGCCCCTTGGTCGTAGCACAGCTAGAAGGGACCCTAGTACCTTTGTGAAAATCCTTGGAGCAGTGGCTAATCCGAAAGGAAGCGCCACGAACTGGTAATGTTTGTCCAGGAATGCGAACCTTAGGAACCGATGATGTTCCTTGTGGATAGGAATATGTAGATACGCATCCTTTAAATCCACCGTGGTCATGAATTGACCTTCCTGGATGGAAGGAAGAATAGTTCGAATGGTTTCCATCTTGAACGATGGAACCTTGAGAAACTTGTTTAAGATCTTGAGATCTAAGATTGGTCTGAACGTTCCCTCTTTTTTGGGAACTATGAACAGATTGGAGTAGAACCCCATCCCTTGTTCTCTTAATGGAACTGGATGAATCACTCCCATTTTTAACAGGTCTTCTACACAATGTAAGAACGCCTGTCTTTTTATGTGGTCTGAAGACAACTGAGACCTGTGGAACCTCCCCCTTGGGGGAAGTCCCTTGAATTCCAGAAGATAACCTTGGGAGACTATTTCTAGCGCCCAAGGATCCAGAACATCTCTTGCCCAAGCCTGAGCGAAGAGAGAGAGTCTGCCCCCCACCAGATCCGGTCCCGGATCGGGGGCCAACATTTCATGCTGTCTTGGTAGCAGTGGCAGGTTTCTTGGCCTGCTTTCCCTTGTTCCAGCCTTGCATTGGTCTCCAAGCTGGCTTGGCTTGAGAAGTATTACCCTCTTGCTTAGAGGACGTAGCACTTTGGGCTGGTCCGTTTTTACGAAAGGGACGAAAATTAGGTCTATTTTTTGCCTTGAAAGGCCGATCCTGAGGAAGGGCGTGGCCCTTACCCCCAGTGATATCAGAGATAATCTCTTTCAAGTCAGGGCCAAACAGCGTTTTCCCCTTGAAAGGAATGTTAAGTAGCTTGTTCTTGGAAGACGCATCAGCCGACCAAGATTTCAACCAAAGCGCTCTGCGCGCCACAATAGCAAACCCAGAATTCTTAGCCGCTAACCTAGCCAATTGCAAAGTGGCGTCTAGGGTGAAAGAATTAGCCAATTTGAGAGCATTAATTCTGTCCATAATCTCCTCATAAGGAGGAGAATCACTATCGAGCGTCTTTATCAGCTCATCGAACCAGAAACATGCGGCTGTAGCGACAGGGACAATGCATGAAATTGGTTGTAGAAGGTAACCCTGCTGAACAAACATCTTTTTAAGCAAACCTTCTAATTTTTTATCCATAGGATCTTTGAAAGCACAACTATCCTCTATGGGTATAGTGGTGCGTTTGTTTAAAGTGGAAACCGCTCCCTCGACCTTGGGGACTGTCTGCCATAAGTCCTTTCTGGGGTTGACCATAGGAAACAATTTTTTAAATATGGGGGGAGGGACGAAAGGAATACCGGGCCTTTCCCATTCTTTATTAACAATGTCCGCCACCCGCTTGGGTATAGGAAAAGCTTCTGGGAGCCCCGGCACCTCTAGGAACTTGTCCATTTTACATAGTTTCTCTGGGATGACCAACTTTTCACAATCATCCAGAGTGGATAATACCTCCTTAAGCAGAATGCGGAGATGTTCCAACTTAAATTTAAATGCAATCACATCAGGTTCAGCCTGTTGAGAAATGTTCCCTGAATCAGTAATTTCTCCCTCAGACAAAACCTCCCTGGCCCCATCAGACTGGGTTAGGGGCCCTTCAGAGATATTAATATCAGCGTCGTCATGCTCTTCAGTATCTAAAACAGAGCAGCCACGCTTACGCTGACAAGGGTTCATTTTGGCTAAAATGTTTTTGACAGAATTATCCATTACAGCCGTTAATTGTTGCATAGTAAGGAGAATTGGCGCGCTAGATGTACTAGGGGCCTCCTGAGTGGGCAAGACTCGTGTAGACGAAGGAGGGAATGATGCAGTACCATGCTTACTCCCCTCACTTGAGGAATCATCTTGGGCATCATTGTCATTATCACATAAATCACATTTATTTAAATGAATAGGAATTCTGGCTTCCCCACATTCAGAACACAGTCTATCTGGTAGTTCAGACATGTTAAACAGGCATAAACTTGATAACAAAGTACAAAAACGTTTTAAAATAAAACCGTTACTGTCACTTTAAATTTTAAACTGAACACACTTTATTACTGCAATTGCGAAAAAACATGAAGGAATTGTTCAAAATTCACCAAATTTTCACCACAGTGTCTTAAAGCCTTAAAAGTATTGCACACCAAATTTGGAAGCTTTAACCCTTAAAATAACGGAACCGGAGCCGTTTTAAACTTTAACCCCTTTACAGTCCCTGGTATCTGCTTTGCTGAGACCCAACCAAGCCCAAAGGGGAATACGATACCAAATGACGCCTTCAGAAAGTCTTTTCTAAGTATCAGAGCTCCTCTCACATGCGACTGCATGCCATGCCTCTCAAAAACAAGTGCGCCACACCGGCGCGAAAATGAGGCTCTGCTTAAGCTTTGGGAAAGCCCCTAAGGAATAAGGTGTCTAATACAGTGCCTGCCGATATTATTATATCAAAAATACCCAGATAAAATGATTCCTCAAGGCTAAATATGTGTTAATAATGAATCGATTTAGCCCAGAAACAGTCTACAGTCTTAATAAGCCCTTGTGAAGCCCTTATTTATGATCGTAATAAACATGGCTTACCGGATCCCATAGGGAAAATGACAGCTTCCAGCATTACATCGTCTTGTTAGAATGTGTCATACCTCAAGCAGCAAGAGACTGCACACTGTTCCCCCAACTGAAGTTAATTGCTCTCAACAGTCCTGTGTGGAACAGCCATGGATTTTAGTTACGGTTGCTAAAATCATTTTCCTCATACAAACAGAAATCTTCATCTCTTTTCTGTTTCTGAGTAAATAGTACATACCAGCACTATTTCAAAATAACAAACTCTTGATTGAATAATAAAAACTACAGTTAAACACTAAAAAACTCTAAGCCATCTCCGTGGAGATGTTGCCTGTACAACGGCAAAGAGAATGACTGGGGTAGGCGGAGCCTAGGAGGGATCATGTGACCAGCTTTGCTGGGCTCTTTGCCATTTCCTGTTGGGGAAGAGAATATCCCACAAGTAAGGATGACGCCGTGGACCGGACACACCTATGTTGGAGAAATAGGTGACAAAATATATGACAGAATAAAATTGTGTGTGTGTAGAATCCAGGTGAAAAAATATATATATGAAATCCGGTTAAACAAAAATATAAGTATAAATATAAATTGAAAATAGTGTGTATATAATATAATCCAGGTGAAAGTCTTAGTTATTAAATATTAGTGAATAATCCTCCTTGTGGCTAAATCCATATGAATGATGGTGATGAACTCTTTGAGATAGATGATTTTACTTTCCTTTTCAATATAAACTCTGGTAATCCCTGTAAATCAAAAGAATAACATAGAGGCCGAATAACATAGTGCAATAGTATTTATTTGTTAGTACTGTGAATTCCAATTTGTCTATTTGTCACATGGATCCATGTTTTAACTATATGTTGAATTAAATGTTTGATAATGTCTGATAATCACTGATTTATTTGTTAGATTTTTCCTTTGCCTTATAGTTGGCGCTCTTGGAATATTTGTGTTTTTTCTGTTGTTCCCACTAGGGTAAGCTAGATACCCTTTATCCAGGAGCTATAAGGAACTAGGCTGAGCGCTGTTAGATATCTTGTACTCACATTTTGTTAATGGAAGTAAATTGGAAAGTTGTTTAAAATTGCATGCTGTATCTGAATCATGAAGTTTAATTTTGACTTGAGTGTCCCTTTAAATAATAATCTTTCAAACTTGCCACCTTTATGATAAAAAACTCAAATCAATAGAAATCATGCTGAAAACGATCAGCTCAAATTGATACATTTTAAATATTATGACAGTTATGATTAATAATTAAAATGTATAATTAAAAGGTATAAATGTAGTAGGAAAAACATAAATTATGCTTACCTGATAATTTCATTTTCTTCCATGGGAAAGAATTCACAGTCGCATTTATTACTTGTGGGAAATAAGAACCTGGCCACCAGGAGGAGGCAAAGACACACCAGCCAAAGGCTTAAATACTCCTCCCACTTCCTCTATCCCCCAGTCATTCTGCCGAGGAACAAAGACCAGTGGAAGAAATTTCAAGGTGAAAGGGTGCCAGAAGACTATACACGAAAAAACGAATCAAAAACAGGCGGAGGGCTGTGGACTTTTTCCCACGGAAGAAAATTAAATTATCAGGTAAGCATAATTTATGTTTTTCTTCCTATTGGGAAAGAGTCCACAGCCGCATTTAATACTTGTGGGAAAATTAACCCAAGCCAAAGAGGACACTGAATGCCAAGAACGGGAGGGTAAGAGGCGGCCCAATCTGAGGGCACCAGGGCTGAACCACACCCCCCCCAAAAAAAAGTCCTGCTCCAACCAAAAGTAGGAAGCAGAAACATGAGAAAAAAGGGACCCAAAGGACACAAACGACATGCAACACCACCGAGCCAACAGGACTCGAATCGCAATATCGCCCAAAGGCAGATCCCATACACACGCCCCCATAAGGGAAACCTGACCAACAACTCCCCAAAGGAAGAAGCAAGGTAGAGGGATAACTAACCAGAACCCTGTCTTCCAAAAGATCTCGAGAAACAGAAAACCGTACAGACAACTGAGTAGTAAGCCATAGTGCAGCCACAGATAAAGGGAAAAACTCCCTTGTCCAGCTCCCCAGATGAAAGGAACCAAGAAGTTCGCCTCAAATCTAGGCGCCTCCCAACGAGAACCCCGCAGCTCGGGATAAAATGAACCAGCAAAAACCAGGTTCCTAGACAAAACACCCCTCCGTGGAGGGAAAATTCAGAGAATCCAAATCCCCCTGAGAACTCAGAGAGCACTTCAACCGGGACCCACTGCATCCAAAGGAAACAGGGGCAGCTGAAAAGTCAAAAGAAGACCAAAACCACAGCTTAGGATCCTTAGATAATCATATCCCGGGACGTCCTCAACTACCGCAAGACCGCCGCAACAAGGACCGGCCAACCTGTCAACGACAGGGAAAATCCAGGGACAGAGTCCCCCAGAACCACAGGAACACCGAACTCTGGAGCCCATTCCCAAGGGCATCTCCATCCCTAAATCAGGGACAATAGGAACACACCCCCAGAAAGACAAAAGTCCCTGAAGGGAAGACGGATGACAAGGAAAACCTTGCCCCCCGGGCACAAAACTCGACACAGGAGTAAAAAACTAACCAAAATGAGCCAGCCCCCACAGGAGCAGAGACTACCAGAGACAGCAATCTCGGGACCCCACAACAGATAACGTTGTGGAAGATATGAGGGCAAAGTGACCCTTACCAAAGCACTACACAGGAATGCTGCTGCAAGGTCAGAGCACCAGAACAACGGACCCCAAAGGAAGTCCAGAACACATTCCCTCACAGAAAACAAAGGACCCGAGCAGCCAAAAGTAGGGAACCGGGCTCTCGAAAGAGAGAAAAAGAAGAACCCCTTCCAGACGCTACCCGAATACCGGAGGGAAAAACCGGGACAAGCATAGACAGACTGCAGGCGAACCAGCGCCATCAAGATATTAAAGCGGAAATGACCCGCCATCTCCAGGGGAAACAAACCACCCTGTGCGGAGGGAGAATTAACAGTATGGCAACCCGCAAAAGTAGAGGAAGGATGCTGTTGGGAATCCGCCGTTTGAGGGACAGAGCCCCCCGGAGCCTGATGGCTCAATAGGCCCCTGGTACCCGAGCTTGAGGAACCAGATGCTCTAAGGAGGCAAAAGAGACAGGACTGGTAGACTTGCGTCAGTGGGGCCGAAGCACCTTCCTCACAAGAGGAAGAATCGGAATCAGAAACGACAGTCTCAGCTTCAGAATCCTCCATGGTCAAAACCAAAGAGAAAAATAGGACTTAATATATATAAAAAAGCAAACAGCACCTGACACCCACAATGGCTGGGGCACTCACCACCTCCTATGACCAGACCCAAACGAAGCAGAAAGTCCTCATCGCCACACTGTCAGGAATGCGAAAGCATAAAAACCCAGCGTAACAACGCCGGTCATAAGGTGAACTGCAAAGTCCAAAAAAGCGTGCCAGAAAAATGCTGCAACTAAGCCCCACTAAATCCTTCAATCAATCTTCCTATCTCAGCCTTAGAGCCAATACCCACTACACAAAGCAGGGAGATCATATAAGAAACATGATTAAGGAACCCCACCCTGTTCACAAAACCCCCCCAAGGAAGGAATTATCCCATGATTCCCAGATCTGTACAGAAGAGTCTCACTGAGACCAATACCTATCTGTCACATAACAACATAACATTCAGATTGATAAAATGAAAAGAACTTACCGGAATCTACGCCGTGGAACAGGAACAAGGCCCTTCAAGTATGACAGATAGTAGTGTCGCCTCCAACATGGACTTGAGAGAACATAGCGAAGCGAAGGATCGGCAATGCCAAGTGCTAGAGGAGCTGTTAATACAAGTTGGGATGGTGTCGCAGAGAGAACCCCCACTGCATCTCCGGACTCTAACATTCGCTCAGGCCCTCACTGATAGACTAACAGGACTACTGTCCCATTGCGAAAAGTACTACCCTCCATGAGTGACACACTTTATGTAAAAATTAACAAAAGTACTTTCTTTAAAATAAAACTTCTGACACTTCTCTGCCAACCTCCTGGGACGAAAGGCAAAGAATGACTGGGGGATAGGGGAAGTGGGAGGAGTATTTAAGCCTTTGGCTGGTGTGTCTTTGCCTCCTCCTGGTGGCCAGGTTCTTATTTCCCACAAGTAATGAATGCGACTGTGGACTCTTTCCCATTAGGAAGAAAAAGGCGTAATGCTAAGAAGAACGTCTTACGTTCAGGATTATTAGCTTTGCAGACTGGGAAAGGTTAGAGGGCGGGCATTGAAAAAAATCTCTGAGAGCCAGTCATCAATCAGTGCATTGCTGCTTTGCAGCGCTGCTTCATATTTGACTGTTTCCTTCAAACAGCGCTTCGCTCTGGCTGCACTGTGTTTGAACAGCCTGATGTGGAGCAGTGTTGCAGAGCTAAAGCGTAAAGAGTTCCTGCATGTGTCCTGTTCTTTCTGCAGTCATGCTGCATTTTATGTGATAACATCTCAGATCACAGCGTGTTCTGCCTAGGGGTGGAGCACTCCAAGTACTAAGGCAACAGCACGGACAGTAGTCTTCTAATTGGTTGCTCTGCTGAGAATTGAAAAGGATTGTGCGGGAGTGGAGGCAGCCATTGGAGTCACCAAGAGAAAGATTTTAAAAGTAATTTGATAAGTTAATCTTGCACAAAGTATAATAAAGGGATAGGAAAGCTAAAATTAAACTTGCATGATTCATATAGAGCATGTTATTTTAAGACACTTTAAATCCACTTCTATTTTCAAATGTACTTTGTTCTCTTGGTATCCATTGTTGAAAGAGAATATGTGCATATCCTACACCAGTGGGAGCTAGCAGGTGATTGGTGCCTGTACACATGTGTCTCTAGTGATTGGCTGACTAGATGTGTTCAGCTAGTTCTCAGCAGTGCATTGCAACTCCTTCAGCAAAGGTTATCAAGGGAATGAAGCAGATTTAAAGTGAAGGTAAAGTTTTGCGGTTTTGTAACCTGGATTCTATTACTCATCTATTATATACTATGATCGCTTATTTTTTTTTTTGGATTTGTATATATATTATTGTATTTTAAACAGTTTATATTCACGTTCTCGGCCGGTCTTAGCTCCTCCCTGCATTGATTTCCTGGTTTTTCACTATATTACGTACAGAGCGGTCCCACCCACTCTGTACGTACTTCAAAAGCGCGTTCCCGATTGTCTGACAACTTGCGCATGCGCACACTTCGCCGTACATTCGATCTGCGCCTGCGTGACAGAAAACTGGAACGAGCGTTGATCATAACAGAGAGAAAGTGAAGGCAACGCATGCGCAGAGACTCCAGTAATGCGGTGACGTAATATGACGGCCGCCTAACGGCCAGTGTTTCAATTGGCTTGTAAAAAAACGTGACCGGGCTTAGAAAAAAATAAATAAAAACGGGTTGTTTTAACAGTGTTAAGAATCGGATAAAGAAACGGTAAAAACAAAATAAATATAGCGATTATAAAAAATTCATGACTTAAAGTCCTATTTAATTGTATAGTATTTACAGGGGATATAATCTAATATATGAAACTTTACCTTCACTTTAATAATAGAAGTAAATTGGAAAGTTGTATACATGTGCATGCTCTATCTGAATCCTGAAATGCAGAAAATGGGTTTATGTCCCTTTAAATTACATAAAATATTGAATTGATTATGAACACACAGTACATAGCACATTTGTTTCATCTTTCACCGTCCCTTTAACATAATTCATGTATGTAATTTGTTGATTTACAGAATATTAAACAATATTCTCTCCAAAGCTAGATTTTAAGAAATTTAGCAACAATAAAGGTTAGGTTAGGTGTACAGTTTCCTGTAAATCTTAGTGTTCCAGGCTTCTATCCAAAAGATGGCACCTTGGGAGGAAATTCTATGGCGCAAATTGGAAGCAAAACTGAATGAAAAACATCTATGAACATCCTGTTTTGCAAGACATCCAGTCTATTATATGAAGATTTGAATGCATATGGAAAAGACATTTATATAAATAGTTGCATCTGAAAAAATGATAAGCCACAACAATAATCAAGAATAGGCACAAAGATTTCTAGTAGCATTAAAGCTAAAGTAACTAAAATTGAACTGCCATGATTCAGATAGAGCATGCAATTGTAAACACATTCCTAATTTACTTCTATTATCTATTTTGCTTCATTCTTTTAATCCTTTGTTGAAGAGCATACCTAGGTATACTCAGGAGCAGTAATGCATTATGGGGAGCTAGCTACTGATGATTGCACATATATGCCTCTTGCCATTGGCTCACCTTATGGGGCAGATTACAAGAGGCACGCTATTTAACGTTTTCGCATATTACAAGTGGAATGCAAATTGCGCGCGAGGGAAAACCCGACGTGCGCCAACTTCAGTGCTTCGGATAGAGCAACCACTTAACCCCCCCCCACCCCCACCAAAACAAACTAACATCACTTAAGAGCTAACCCGACCACGTTAAACCCAAAGGTAATTCTGCATATTTTACATTCCAATGTTCTTCACATACAAGGAAATGTTTCAATACATATATATCAATATAAATATATACAGCTATATATACACACACACATATATATATATATATATATATATATATATATATATATATATATATATATATTTAAAGGCAGAATAGTTCTGATAGTTTCCATTCTGAAAGATGGAATCCTTACACACTTGTTCAGAGCCTTTAGATACGGAACTGGTATGAAAGTACCTTCCTTCTTTGAAACAATGAAGAGATTTGAATAAAATTCCATCCCCTGTTTCTGCAAAGAAACTGGAACAATCACTCCCATATGTTCCAGATCCTGAGCTTTTACAGGATTCCTTGGAAATTTGGGCAGAAAAAAACCTTCATCTTGGGGGCCTTTTTTCTGAATCCTATTTGATATTCCTGAGAAACAATATTACTAACCAATGGATCTGGAACAGACTAAAACCAAGCCTCCTGAAAGAGGCTAAATTTTCCCCCTATCAAAACTTCTGGATCAGGGGCTGCACCTTCATACAGTTTTGGAAGTAGGGATAGATTTCTTATCCTGCTTTCACTTGTTCCAGTTAGCAGAGGAACCTTGCTGTTGAGCAGAGGAGTCCGTTTTCTGTTCTTTATTCTGACGAAAGGAACAAAAACAATTAGAAGCTTTGGATTTCCCTCTAGACTTTCTGTCTTGAGGAAGAAAAGCCCCTTTACCTCAAGTAACAGTGAGAATAATATAATCTAAATCAGAACCAAATAACTTATTTCCCTGAAAGGAAAGAGACAATAATCTAGACTTAGACACCATATTAGCAGATCAGGATTTAAGCCACAAGGCCCTCCTCGCAAGAATTTCTAAAGACATGCTTTTGACATTAATCTTCATAATATCAGAAATAGCATTACAAATTAAAGAATTGGCACTCTAAAGCTGGCCCAATAAAGTAATCACTGCTCTGAAAGACTAGACAATGAGTAAGTAGAAGCAGCACCTACATCAGCAATAGAAATAGCTGGTCTGAGAATATAACCGGCATGTAAAAAGGCCCTTCTATGAAAAGATTCTAACTTTCTGTCTAAAGGGTCCTTAAAAGTAGTACTGTCTTCCAAAGGAAGTAATATGTTTAGCAGCAGGTAAAGGATATAACTTTTAAACCTTGCAGAAGGCGTAAAAGAAATACCTGGCTTAGATCATACCCTAGAAATCATGTCAGAGACAGCATCAGGAACAGGGAAAACCTCAGGGAGATTAACAACAGTCTTAAAAACTGAATATAAACGATTACAAGGCTTATCATCAGAAACTTTAGAATCTTTAACCCCTAAAGTAACTAAGTCCTCTTTTAAAAGGGAACAAATATGTTCAACTTTAAACAAAAAATGGGTAATATCAGGTTCAACATCAGATGAGGAATCCTCATCCCCAGCGGAAACTTCACAATCTGAAGAAAAAAACAGTATCTCGGGTGTCAAGGCACATAGCCCTTGTAGAAGGTAAAAATCCAAACTGACTTTATATGCTTGTTTGAAGGCGGGAGAGCAGCTAACACTTCAGAAACTGCAGCCTTGATACAATTTTCTCATGGCAGGAGGTACTACCTCAGCATTATCCTGTAATGAACGAAAAGTAGGTGCATTAGTACCCAGAGAAACAGTGTTAGATTGGTCTGATTGCATTAAAAAATCTAAACATAAGTCACATAAATGAGCTGGAAAAGGCATTTCAGCTTTCTTACAATAAGCATCCCTAATAATTGTAGAAAGGTGTTCAGGAGACTCAGTTTTTGGGTAGATTTAGGAAAAGAATCTTGCTGCTATATTATAGCATATGGCAAAGCAATAAACACTATTAAACCACCTAAAAAAAAGCTCATGAGGAATGGAAACCATTTACCCTCTCCTAAGCAGCTTTTACAGGTACAATGCGCGTTAAGTCAAACTGAAAAACAAAACAGGAGAAATAAACATTACATCAGTGTGCGTGCCAAACAACTGACAACTAAGAATGAGATTATCCGTGCCAAAAGCCTGATGTACACATAACAATGTGAACGTGCGCTAACCCAATGTGCATAAACCAACGCACAGTAAACTATAGGAAGACTAAAGAGATGCGCGGTAACCCAACAGGCGGAACCTGGCGCGTGGTAAAAACTATAGTAGACTAAAGGAATGTGCACTAGCCTGATAAGGGTAATCAACGTGCGCAACTCCAAAGTGCAAAAATCAGAGGCCGACACGCAAAAAACTAAGCACACCAATAAAGGCGAAAAAACTGCAAGGAAATAGTGAAAATGATCTGTCCCAGGGCCATATATATAAAAAGATACTTATTAATAGATACTTGTCCACTAGCAATCAAGTAACAGACAGTCAAACCAGTACTGAAACATATCAGCAGAGGTTATGGAATAGGAGTATATTTAAGATCCATAAAGGGAGGCAAAAGACAAGTCCCTGTTAACGATTATAGAGGGATTATAAAAAAAAATTCCCATGAGGTGAAGCAAAAAATCATAAACCATACCCCATATGCATTACTCAGAAAAGCACTGTACTCTGAGGGGAAAACGGGCCTCAATATAGACTGAAAACCCCTTTCTCTGAAGAATCACATGCACATCTTCACTCTTTAACCACCACCAGTGGAGGCAAAGTAAAGACTGAGGTATGTGTGAGGTGGGAGGGGTTTTATAGAGCTCTTGGGGTTTGGGATACTTTGCCTCCTCGAAGTGGTAGAGAAGAGTAATTCCCAAGAGTAAAGGATCATGGACTCTCACCACCTGTATGAAATAAATATATATTTAAAAATACAAAGAAAATGTTTTACTATGTGAAATATTTACAGTAAATACACAGTAAAATACATTATTAAATATATGGAGTGTAAAAAGGCTGTTCACAATACTGTCCAATTATAATAGCGTTTGCAACAGTTCCCCAAATGCCTGCACTCTCGGCTGCTTCGTCCAAGGTGGGATATCCCTCTCCGAAAAGAAGATTCTCCCCAAAGTGTGCTGAAAAAGTAGAGAGTGGACAAGTGCACAAGAAGGCACTCCTAGTGAAGATCGTCTATGGCAATATTATTTGATGCAAAAAGGTATACAAATGCACACTCACATGGTTTAACCTCATCCAATATGAGGTATAGATCAGGCACTGGTTTAAAGTTTGTGTCTGTTTGTGGTCTCCTCTTTTTTTCTCCTGCTTTAATCCTGTAACTCTTTGTCCTTTTGAAACCAGGATCAGTCTCTCAGAAAGAGTTAGGGGCTTGTGTTAGTGACCCTCTGGGTGTAGGAGGAATCCCAAAGAGAGGGAGGCAGGGTAAAACCGATATGTAAAATGTGTACAATTTATTTGATATCCCAACACATATAAATATATATAAAAACAGACAGTATATGTACTCAGTTCTGTAAGTCAAAATGTTCTCTACTGAGATCCAATATACAATATAAATACATAAACGTTTAAAATGTTGACTAAAATTAATCAATCTACAGCGTTAACGGTCCTCTTATGTGTGTGACACTGTGCTGTTATGCCTTACACTGGAACCGTAACCTTGCTGTGTATAAAAGAGCTATGCCATAAAACCCGGTAGGTCTACTGTAAACCTTATCACACTGTAATGTGTGCAATCTCAAGTCTGTGAAGCAGCCAATAGCGCTGCGAAATGCGTCAGGTCCCGCCCCCCGCCACACATCTTTGTGCTAATACCATAGCAGACCACAAACAGACACCAACTTTAAACCAGTGCCTGATCTATACCTCATATTGGATGAGGTTAAACCACGTGAGTGTGCGTTTGTATACCTTTTTGCATTGAATAATATTGCCATAGACGATCTTCACTAGGAGTGCCTTCTTGTGCGCTTGTCCACTCTCTACTTATATATATATATATATATATATATACACACACACACACATATACATGTGTATATATATATATATGTTTTTATATATGTATATACATATACACTGTAAATAAATACATATAAATGCACATACACACACACACATATATATATATATATATATATATATATATATATATATATATATATATATATATATATATAGACACACAAAACATACATTTATATACATATATACACACGCACATAATAGCCATTTCCATTGAAATACCTTGTCACATACCATATACCTTTTAACGCATGAAGGAACAGATTGCAACTGGAGCTCTAAATATCACTTTCGTGAAAGCAATATTTGCACTCCACTGAGTAATACCAGCGCATGTTAATGTGCGCTGGTATTACAAGTTGACAGCAATGCATACGCGAGCTGGGAAGCATTGCGCTCACGAGAGTGCGCTTCCATAGGCTCCAATGGGAGTCTCGTTCTGATGACGGCACAGAACCTAAGCACAGCGAAGATAATAAGTAGAGCTGCGATGGCAGCAATATTAAATATATATGTACTGTATATGCTTATATACATACATATTTATGTGTTTATTTGTGTATATACACATAGTAACACAAAACTATATATGTATATAATAAGTTCCCATAGACCACAATGTAAAGGCACTTTTTAGTACCATTTTTTTTTTCTAACACCCCCCTCCTGCCAACTTTACCATCAAAATACTGCCTAGTGCAGTTATTTTATTAAAAAATAAAAATGCTACAATTTTTATTTTTTAATAAAGTACACTACATTGTATTTTGGGGGCATTTGAGGCACATTTATAAAATTAACCAGAGTGTTAATTGATATTGCGAGCTTGCGGTAGCAATAACCATCCACTTGTAATGGCTGGTTATTTATCACACGCCTGCAAACTGGCAAATTTGATAGTTTGTGTGCGTGCGATAAATTAGCGCTCCACTTGTAATCTAGCCCACAATTTCTTTATTAATATTTATATGAATAATTTTTATCAGCTCTATGTGTTTAACTAGTTTCCAGTAGTACATTGCTACTCCTTCAACAAAGGATACCAACAGAATGAAGGACATTTTATCATAGAAGTAAATTAGAATGATGTTTAAAATGGCATGCTCTATCTGAATCACAAAAGATACATTTTGGGTTTAATGTCCCTTTAAATTAATATTCAAGTCCTGCAAAATAGTGTAGCATGATGTGTAGTGAACAAAAATCTCATGAGAAATACCAGCCAAACAGCTGTCATAGTTTATTAAAAACAATCACCAAATACATAGTCCAAAGGGAATAAAATCAACAAGCAGAACAAAAATAAAGCATTTGTATTTTGTTTAAGGGGACATTTCAATGCATCACTCCTAGTTCATGTGTGGTACAGACATATGGATGTTAATTTGCATTGTTTAAAGTGACATCAAACTTTTAAACAAAAGTGTTTTTTAGTGAATTTTTTATTGCACTATTCTTGAACATAATTGCATATAACCTGCTAGCTCCCAGGAGTGCATCGATGCCTCTGAGCCTATCTAGGTATGTTTGTCTACAAAGGATACCAAGAGAATGAACTAAAAACATAATTTATGCTTACCTGATAAATTTATTTCTCTTGTAGTGTATCCAGTCCACGGATCATCCATTACTTGTGGGATATTCTCCTTCCCAACAGGAAGTTGCAAGAGGATCACCCACAGCAGAGCTGCTATATAGCTCCTCCCCTCACTGCCATATCCAGTCATTCGACCGAAACAAGACGAGAAAGGAGAAACCATAGGGTGCAGTGGTGACTGTAGTTTAATTCAAATTTAAACCTGCCTTAAAAGGACAGGGCGGGCCGTGGACTGGATACACTACAAGAGAAATAAATTTATCAGGTAAGCATAAATTATGTTTTCTCTTGTTAAGTGTATCCAGTCCACGGATCATCCATTACTTGTGGGATACCGATACCAAAGCTAAAGTACACGGATGATGGGAGGGACAAGGCAGGAACTTAAACGGAAGGAACCACTGCCTGTAGAACCTTTCTCCCAAAAACAGCCTCCGAAGAAGCAAAAGTGTCAAATTTGTAAAATTTTGAAAAGGTGTGAAGCGAAGACCAAGTCGCAGCCTTGCAAATCTGTTCAACAGAGGCCTCATTTTTAAAGGCCCAGGTGGAAGCCACAGCTCTAGTAGAATGAGCTGTAATCCTTTCAGGGGGCTGCTGTCCAGCAGTCTCATAGGCTAAGCGTATTATGCTCCGAAGCCAAAAGGAGAGAGAGGTTGTCGAAGCTTTTTGACCTCTCCTCTGTCCAGAGTAAACAACAAACAGGGCAGATGTTTGACGAAAAACTTTAGTAGCCTGTAAGTAAAACTTCAAGGCACGGACTACGTCCAGATTATGCAAAAGACGTTCCTTCTTTGAACAAGGATTAGGACACAATGATGGAACAACAATCTCTTGATTGATATTCCTGTAAGAAACCACCTTAGGTAAAAACCCAGGTTTGGTACGCAGAACTCCCTTGTCTGAATGAAAAATCAGAAAAGGAGAATCACAATGTAAGGCAGATAACTCAGAGACTCTTCGAGCCGAGGAAATAGCCATCAAAAACAGAACTTTCCAAGATTAAAGTTTAATAACAATGGAATGAAGGGGTTCAAACGGAACTCCCTGAAGAACTTTAAAAACCAAGTTTAAGCTCCACAGGGGAGCAACAGTTTTAAACACAGGCTTAATCCTAACCAAAGCCTGACAAAATGCCTGGACGTCTGGAACTTCTGCCAGACGCTTGTGCAAAAGAATAGACAGAGCAGAGATCTGTCCTTTTAAAGAACTAGCTGATAATCCTTTGTCCAAACCCTCTTGGAGAAAGGACAATATCCTAGGAATCCTAACCTTACTCCATGAGTAACTCTTGGATTCACACCAATAAAGATATTTACGCCATATCTTATGGTAGATTTTCCTGGTGACAGGCTTCCGAGCCTGTATTAAGGTATCAATGACTGACTCGGAGAAGCCACGCCTTGATAGAATCAAGCGTTCAATCTCCATGCAGTCAGTCTCAGAGAAATTAGATTTGGATGATTGAAAGGACCTTGTATTAGAAGGTCCTGCCTCAGAGGCAGAGTCCATGGTGGAAGAGATGACATGTCCACTAGGTCTGCATACCAGGTCCTGCGTGGCCACGCAGGCGCTATCAGAATCACCAATGCTCTCTCCTGTTTGATTTTCGCAATCAGTCGAGGGAGCAGAGGAAACGGTGGAAACACATAGGCCAGGTTGAAGAACCAAGGAGCTGCTAGAGCATCTATCAGCATTGCTCCCGGGTCCCTGAACCTGGATCCGTAACAAGGAAGCTTGGCGTTCTGGCGAGACGCCATGAGATCCAGTTCTGGTTTGCCCCAACGATGGACCAGTTGAGCAAACACCTCCGGATTGGGTTCCCACTCCCCCGGATGAAAAGTCTGACGACTTAGAAAATCCGCCTCCCAGTTCTCTACGCCTGGGATGTGGATCGCTGACAGGTGGCAAGAGTGAGACTCTGCCCAGCTAATTATCTTTGAGACTTCTAACATCGCTAGGGAACTCCTGGTTCCCCCTTGATGGTTGATGTAAGCCACAGTCGTGATGTTGTCCGACTGAAATCTGATGAACCTCAGTGTTGCTAACTGAGGCCAAGCTAGAAGAGCATTGAATATTGCTCTTAACTCCAGAATATTTATTGGGAGGAGTTTCTCCTCCTGAGTCCACAATCCCTGAGCCTTCAGGGAGTTCCAGACTGCGCCCCAACCTAGAAGGCTGGCATCTGTTGTTACAATCGTCCAATCTGGCCTGCGAATGGTCATACCCTTGGACAGATGGACCCGAGAAAGCCACCAGAGAAGAGAATCTCTGGTCTCTTGATCCAGATTTAGTAGAGGGGACAAATCTGAGTAATCCCCATTCTACTGACTTAGCATGCATAATTGCAGCGGTCTGAGATGCAGGCGCGCAAATGGCACTATGTCCATTGCCGCTACCATTAAGCCGATTACTTCCATGCACTGAGCCACTGACGGGCGTGGAATGGAATGAAGGACACGGCAAGCATTTAGAAGTTTTGATAACCTGGACTCCGTCAGGTAAATTTTCATCTCTACAGAATCTATAAGAGTCCCTAGGAAGGAGACTCTTGTGAGTGGTGATAGAGAACTCTTTTCCACGTTCACTTTCCACCCATGCGACCTCAGAAATGCCAGAACTATCTCTGTATGAGACTTGGCAATTTGAAAGCTTGACGCCTGTATCAGGATGTCGTCTAGATACGGAGCCATCGCTATGCCTCGCGGTCTTAGAACCGCCAGAAGTGAGCCCAGAACCTTTGTAAAAATTCTCGGGGCAGTGGCCAACCCTACAAATTGGTAATGCCTGTCTAGAAAGGCAAACCTTATGAACCGATGATGATCTTTGTGAATCGGTATGTGAAGGTAGGCATCCTTTAAGTCCACTGTGGTCATGTACTGACCCTCTTGGATCATGGGTAGGATGGTCCGAATAGTTTCCATTTTGAATGATGGAACTCTGAGGAATTTGTTTAAGATCTTTAGATCCAAGATTGGTCTGAAGGTTCCCTCTTTCTTGGGAACCACAAACAGATTTGAATAAAATCACTGTCCTTGTTCCGTCCGCGGAACTGGATGGATCACTCCCATTACTAGGAGGTCTTGCACACAGCTTAGGAATGCCTTTTTCTTAACTGGTTTGCTGATAACCTTGAAAGATGAAATCTCCCTTGTGGAGGAGAAGCTTTGAAGTCCAGAAGATATCCCTGAGATATGATCTCCAACGCCCAGGGATCCTGAACATCTCTTGCCCACGCCTGGGCGAAGAGAGAAAGTCTGCCCCCCACTAGATCTGTTTCCGGATAGGGGGCCGTTCCTTCATGCTGTCTTGGGGGCAGCAGCAGGCTTTCTGGCCTGCTTGCCCTTGTTCCAGGACTGGTTAGGTTTCCAGGCCTGTCTGGAATGAGCAACAGTTCCCTCTTGTTTTGAAGCGGAGGAAGTTGATGCTGCTCCTGCCTTGAAATTTCGAAAGGCACGAAAATTAGACTGTTTGGACTTTGATTTGGCCCTGTCCTGAGGAAGGGTATGACCCTTGCCTCCAGTAATGTCAGCAATAATTTCCTTCAAGCCAGGCCCGAATAAGGTCTGCCCCTTGAAAGGAATGTTGAGTAATTTAGACTTTGAAGTCACGTCAGCTGACCAGGATTTAAGCCATAGCACCCTACGCGCCTGGATGGCGAATCCGGAATTCTTAGCCGTTAGTTTAGTCAAATGAACAATGGCATCAGAAACAAATGAGTTAGCTAGCTTAAGCGTTCTAAGCTTGTCAATAATTTCATTCAATGAAGCTGTCTGGATGGCCTCTTCCAGGGCCTCAAACCAGAATGCCGCCGCAGCAGTGACAGGCGCAATGCATGCAAGGGGCTGTAAAATAAAACCTTGTTGAATAAACATTTTCTTAAGGTAACCCTCCAATTTTTTATCCATTGGATCTGAAAAAGCACAACTGTCCTCAACCGGGATAGTGGTACGCTTTGCTAAAATAGAAACTGCTCCCTCCACCTTAGGGACCGTCTGCCATAAGTCCCGTGTAGTGGCGTCTATTGGAAACATTTTTCTAAATATAGGAGGTGGGGAACAGGGCACACTGGGTCTATCCCACTAATTGCTAATTATTTCTGTAAGCCTTTTAGGTATAGGAAAAATGTCAGTACACACCGGCACCGCATAGTATCTATCCAGCCTACACAATTTCTCTGGAATTGCAACTGTGTTACAGTCATTCAGAGCAGCTAATACCTCCCCAAGCAATACACGGAGATTTAAAATTAGAAATCTCTGAATCAGGTTTCCCCGAGTCAGAGATGTCACCCACAGACTGAAGCTCTCCGTCCTCATGTTCTGCATACTGTGACGCAGTATCAGACATGGCTCTAACAGCATTTGCGCGCTCTGTATCTCTCCTAACCCCAGAGCTATCGCGCTTGCCTCTTAATTCAGGCAATCTAGATAATACCTCTGACAGGGTATTATTCATGATTGCAGCCATGTCCTGCAAGGTAATCGCTATGGGCGTCCCTGATGTAATTGGCGCCATATTAGCGTGCGCCCCCTGAGCGGGAGGCGAAGGGTCTGACACGTGGGGAGAGTTAGTCGCCATAACTTCCCCCTCGACAGAACCCTCTGGTGATAATTCTTTTATAGATAAAGACTGATCTTTACTGTTTAAGGTGAAATCAATACATTTAGTACACATTCTCCTATGGGGCTCCACCATGGGTTTCAAACATAATGAACAAGTAGGTTCCTCTGTGTCAGACATGTTTAAACAGACTAGCAATGAGACTAGCAAGCTTGGAAAACACTTTAAAACAAGTTTACAAGCAATATTAAAAAAACGTTACTGCGCCTTTAAGAAATACAAATTTTCCCAAATTTTGAAATAACAGTGAAAAAATGCAGTTACACTAACAAAATTTTTACAGTGTATGTAATAAGTTAGCAGAGCATTGCACCCACTTGCAAATGGATAATTAACCCCTTAATACCAAAAACGGAATAACAAATGACAAAAACGTTTTTTAAACAGTCACCACTGCCACAGCTCTACTGTGGCTTTTTACCTCCCTCAATACGACTTTTGAAGCCTTTTGAGCCCTTCAGAGAAGTCCTGGATCATGCAGGAAGAAGCTGGATGTCTGTGTCTGTAATTTTTGCTGTGCAAAAAAAACGCCAAAATAGGCCCCTCCCACTCATATTACAACAGTGGGAAGCCTCAGGGAACTGTTTCTAGGCAAAATTCAAGCCAGACATGTGGAAAAAACTAGGCCCCAATAAGTTTTATCACCAAACATATGTAAAAAACGATTAAACATGCCAGCAAACGTTTTAAAATACACTTTTATAAGAGTATGTATCTCTATTAATAAGCCTGATACCAGTCGCTATCACTGCATTTAAGGCTTTACTTACATTACTTCGGTATCAGCAGCATTTTCTAGCAAATTCCATCCCTAGAAAAATATTTTAACTGCACATACCTTATTACAGGAAAACCTGCACGCTATTCCCCCTCTGAAGTTACCTCACTCCTCAGAATATGTGAGAACAGCAAAGGATCTTTGTTACTTCTGCTAAGATCATAGAAAACGCAGGCAGATTCTTCTTCTAAATACTGCCTGAGATAAACAGTACACTCCGGTACCATTTAAAAATAACAAACTTTTGATTGAAGAAATAAACTAAGTATAAAACACCACAGTCCTCTTACGACCTCCATCTTAGTTGAGAGTTGCAAGAGAATGACTGGATATGGCAGTGAGGGGAGGAGATATATAGCAGCTCTGCTGTGGGTGATCCTCTTGCAACTTCCTGTTGGGAAGGAGAATATCCCACAAGTAATGGATGATCCGTGGACTGGATACACTTAACAAGAGAAATTAATAACAGAGGTAAATTCAAAAGTCTCTTAAAATTGCACGCTCTATCTGAACAAACATTTTTAGTTTCATGTCCATTTAAATGCACCACTGCATTGTTTATCAGAGGTTAATGTCAATACAGTTTCTGACTAATGGAGCATACAACTGAGGATTTCTAGACAGACAATAACAACCATAGTACATCTATACTATAACTGCGTTTGTTACGCGTCCGTCTGTGTCGCCAGTTGCACACGCATCCCCAGAGGAATGTTGGCTGCACGCACAGCATTGAAACCTGAAGCCTTAAAAAAAACAATAAAACACACTACCACCTGCATGAAATAACTAAAAAACACGTACCGCCCGCAAGAAATAAAAACACGTAACTGCCCGCACGAAGTTTAACAAAAAAAAACCTAACCACCCACACAAAGTATTAACAAACACCTAAACCGTTAACCCCCACATCGCAAAATAATAAAGTTATTTATCCCTAAACCGCAAATAACATAATTAAAATATTAACCCCTAAACCGCCAACCCCCCACATCGCAATAAATCTATTTAACCTATTAACCCCTAAACCGCCAAACCCCCACATTGCAATAACCCTAATTAACCTATTAATCTCTAAATCGCAATAACCCTATTAACCCCTATACCGCCAACCCTCCACAATGCAAAAAACTAATTTAATTACTAAGCCCCCTAATTTAACCCCAATTACTACTAAATTACAATTAAAATAAAAAAAACTAACATTAAATTAACAAACAAAAAAATCTAACATTACAGAAAAAAATAAAAACGCAGCCAATCAGCATCAGCAGTGCTGAGGTCATGAACTCTTACTGCGATCTCATGAGATTTGACTTAACTCTCATGAGATTTCATAGTAAGCTTCCTTTACCTGATTGGTGAAATAATATGAGAGTTCACAAGGCTCATCCTTTCAGCTGTCCCAGGACAGACACACTAAAATACTGCTTAGAAATCCTTTACAATGGGAGGTGGCTACTGAGGAACTTTTGAGGTAAAATATCTTTCTTTTTTACATAGAGATGTTCAGGAGATATTTTCTAGTCAGCTTTTTACAGCTATACTGCATCACTTTCAAGTGTTTAAACATTTGGGTATTATGGCCCTTTAAGCCCAAATAGGTACTCACTGTTCCTGAAGTCCAGCGGAGAAGGTCTTCTTCCAGAAGGATCCATCATCTTCTATCTTCATCCGGAGTGAAGGCGGTGCGGAGCTGTGTTCCCGATGCATGGATCCTTAGCGGCGGTGGTCCTTGGCAGCGTGGAGGCTCCCCTTCATGCGAAATCTTGAAAGCTACTGAAATCTTAATGGCTGATTTGAACAGCCAATAGGATTTAAGTAGCTCTAATCCTACTGGCTAATGTAAATAATTTCAGCCAATAGGAACCCCAAATTGATTGCGGTACCTTGCATTCAATCTTTAGTCTACGACGGACATTGGATGAAGCGGAGCCTCCATGCAACCGAGGAACCCCGCCATTGAGGATCGCCTCAGAAGATCCAGGCTGCCGCCTTCACTCCGGATGAAGATAGAAGATGATGGAGCTGTCTGGAAGAAGACCTTCTCCGACGGACTTCAAGAACAGTGAGTACCTATTTGGGGCTTAGTATTAGGCTTTTTTATTTTAACTTGATAGCTTTGTTTATTTTTTTCTGTAATTTTACTTTTTATTTTACTTTTTGTAACTTTAGCTTTGGGATTTGTATTTTTTAAACATAGACTGCCCTCTGGGCAGGCTTATCGCCTAGTAAACTCTTATAAAAAGGACTACGGAACTATCATGCATGTGAGGGTAGTGCTGCTCTGCTCTGTAAAGAAAGCAACTGCACATTCAAACTAGTGTTTCTCTCACTCCCTATGCATCTGCCCAAAAATCTTTAGAAGTTCCCTCCAATAGGTTAAGCAGCTCAGGTGACACAGCCTTTGATTGGCTGTATCTTCAGAAGTCTCTATGAAAAAAAAACATTTACAAGAAGGGGAGGGATTAGACACTTAACTAAACAGAAGAATAACATTTAAATTATGCAAAATTAGAGCATGCATACATTTTTTTAATTATGATTTTGTGCAATATTGTATGCCCATGAAGTAATGCATTAAAATTAAAGAATCTCTTCCATATAACTTTTCAGACAGCAATTGTTAACGAAAACCAATATAATCCTTTTGGCGTCAATAAAATATTGTATATAAATACAAGTTGTTAATCAGATATTAGAAAGTTATCTCCAAATTTTTCGCAGGTTTTCTTTGAGATTGTATTTTATATGCAGTATCCCAGAAAATTTAAATATTTTTGTTCTACTTAATACTTATATGCATTTTAGGGCCCTAGTTATGACACTGACAAAAGCTAGAATCTGACGTGAAAAATACAAAATCAGATTTCCTGATAATAATAATTAAAAAAAAGTCATAAAAATACAACATTTGAAAATTTCAGTTACAGTGGATATAAAAAGTCTACACACCCTTATGAAATTGCAGGTTTTTAAAATGTAAAGACAGAGATAATGCAAATGTCAGACTTTTTCCATCTCTATTCTAGAAAATGAAAGAAAGAGAGGGCGCCCCAATGGTGAAATAGGTCTTCACAGAGATCACGTAAGGGGTAAAACGATCTATTCACAAACGATCATGCACTCAACTGTGCAATAAAAGCAAGCTGAACCATGGTTGAACATTGGGATACCCTCTGTTTCTTTCATTTTATAGATCACTCTTACCATCCTGTCGTGGGAGACGGTTTTGTGAAGAGTGAGCAGCCTGTTAATTTGTCCCACATATGGACTAGAATAATATTTTTTGGCATTCGGATTTATCATTTATAGAATTATTCTTATTTTTGTTTTTATATTTTAACACTGATGTATATTGTTTATATTTTTTTATATATAAATTACCCACTACACCTTTTGAGATTTACCACTTGGCGCATCCAGCATAGTATGATTTTCCTTCCTTTATTATTTTTTATTTTTTACATCTCTAATGTGATCTTTCAACAAACAAAAATCAAGAGAAAAAACAAATAGTTAATTATAAGGAACATTTTAATTAAAAAAAATACTACAACACCCTGCATAATTCTCTACACCCTGCCCAGCTAATACTTTGTGGAAGTTATTTTTGCATTTATTACAGCAGCAAGTGTTCGTGAATAAGTTTATATTAACTTTGTACATCTAGACTTTGGAATTTTATCCCACTCTTCTTTGCAAAAAAAGTTCAATTGTAAAGGGGATCACCTATGTACAGCTCTCTTTAGGTAATTTCACAGGTTTTCATTGAGATTAAGGACTGAACCATTCCAAGACTTTGATTTTTCTTTTCTGAAGCCATGCCTTGGTCAACTTGGATGTGTGTTTTGGGTCATTGCCATGTTGGAATGTGAAATTCCTCCTCATCTTCAGCATTCTAACAGAGTCCAGCAGGCTTGTGCCAAAATTAATTATCCTATCTATCTTGACAAGAGCCCCTGACCCGGCTGAAGAGAAGCAGCCCCAAAGCATGATGCAACCACCACAATGCTTCAAAGTCGGTATCGTGTTCCTTGGATGAGGAGCTTTATTGGCTTTGCACCAAACATATCTTTTACAATTTAGGCCAAAAAGCTCAACTTTCATCTTGTCAGACCCACAAGCACATTTTCCCACATGGTTTGGGGTGACTAAATTAATCTTTTGGCATAATTTAGATGGGCTTTGATGCCCTTTTTTAAGAAAGGGTTGCCATCTTGCCACCTTACCCCATAGCCCAGAGGGGCAGAATACAATAGATGGTGATGACATACAAGAAGTGACTGGTACCTGCCAGAAAATTTTGTAGCTCCTTCAGTGTTGTTTTTGGCCTCTTGGTAGCCTCCCTGATAAGTCTCCTTCGATCCTCTCATCAACTTTGGAGGGTCATCCTGATCTTTGCAACCTGTGTGCCACATTTATCTCCACTTCTTGATGATAGTTTTGATAGGGCCCCACGGTACATCCAGTGCCTTTGATGTTCTTTTATATCCCTCTCTTGATTGGTACTTTCAACTATTAGCTCACAGTTTCTTTGGCAACGGTTTGCGGGCCATGCCTCTCCCAATAGGATACAACCGCAAACATTCAAGCAAATCCTACAGCAACAGCTGACTTTTTATCTGGGTTTAATCAGTCATTTTCATTGGTGGCAGGTGTATGCCAGTCACCTACAGACATGATTTAGAATATGATTGGTTAATTGTAAACACAGCTAGAGCCCCCATTATGCAATCAGGGTGTTACAGTATTTTTTATTTAAAATAATTAACAATTTTTTTTCTCTCTGGATTTTTGTTTGTTGGAAGATCTCATTACAGATGAGAAAAAAAATGAAATTTACATTATTATTATTTCTGTCTTTATATTTCAAAAAAAACTGCCAATTCATAAAGGTATTTAGACTTTTTATATTAACGGTATAACTTTTTTTTTTTTATAAAGGGCATCAGTTATTATTTAGATACATGCACAGAATACATCAGTAGTTATTCACCGATTTGCAAAACATCTGCATACAAAATAAAATTTTAAAATTGTCATTTTGTTAGCATCATTTGCACTTTATCTTATCTCCTTTACTGTGGCCAATTAGGGACATATATAAAATTAGGTACTGCAATGATTTAATTTTATATATGTAGGGAAAAAAATCTTAAATTTTGCAAAGTTAAATTTATAGAAAAGGTATGTAAAATAATTAAGGTACACTGCAAATCTGATGCTACATATGGAATTATATGTCCCTTTAAATATAACAACATATTAAAATAAAGTTTTGGGAAAAAAATGACTAGTCCTAAAAACACAGCCTTGAATTTCAATTATGCCCGTGACTCTTAACAGTAAATAGCAGTCAAAATTAAAATGTGAATGAGTCAATTTCAGTGTTAAGTGGAAGCATTTCATGTGATATACTTGTATTAGCGAAAATGTTTCTAGTAAAAGTAGTTATAATTTCAAGGGCATATATACATATGCTGTGTGCACCCAGCACACTTGTATGTATGCATCACTTCTGCTCAGTGAGCTAGGTATAGCAAGTGTCATGTCAGTGATTTCTCAATTAGCATCATCCAAGCCAACCGCCGACTCTAAGTCTGTACAGCGAGTGACTAAAGGTGCGCATGCGTATGTGCCTGAAACATTTCACAAATATATTGCAAAAAAATGCTTCTATTCAAAACTGTAATGCACCTACACACATTATTTCAGTTTTGAACCTGTTTTCGCCTCTTAAAATCCGGGCATACTATTTACCAAATATGTAACAGCACTTCTCTGTTACTGTAGCGAACATATGGGTAGGTTTATTTTACACCCTAGTGCAAGTGTATTGGTGAGAAATAAAAAATAAAGTGTATTTGTAAAGCCTGGCAGGGAGCAGGAAGTGGGCGAACAGTGCAGGGATGGAGGGGAGGACAAGGTTAATTGAAGGAAGGAAGGACCTTATTTCAGTACCTGTTCCAAGAGCGGGAGCTGTTACCAGTAGGTCCTTGAATTGTCCGAGGGTTTAAACTGCCAACTCATATGGCTACTGCTGTCCAAGGCAGCCAAATACAACTGTGATGTTGCAGGAAAGAGAGAGAAAAAGAGAGTGGAGCCGAAACGTGCATGAAAACATGATACAGTGCAAGCGACACGCCATGGTGAATGTACATCCGTGTGTGCGTATGAGGGAGGGCTCTATTACTCTACAGGTATAGCCCTGGGTCAGTAAGGGAGCACACCGGGGTAGGGAAGATCGGGGATAAAAAAAGAATTGACAAACACTTTGGCATGTGATGAGCAAATAGAATATGACATATTTGTTGACAATGTTCTCCTTTTATACAATTATACAGGTTGAGCACATTTATAAAACATAAAAGCTCCGTCCAGTACAAAAAATAAACACTATTGTAATATTTCGGGTAATATCTGATCTTTAAACTGAACACAACTAGGAAGTAAAATATCAAACAACAGAGATACAAGCATTTAAAGGGTAATAGTTTGAGTCCAGTTTAGGATGTGTGTGCAGTAAGTGGACGTTTTCCAACAAAAGGTTGGAAAAGTTTGATAAACTCTGGAGTATTTCTGTGACACTTTAGTAATCTTGTAAAAACACAATGTCAAGTGCTGACATGATGGTCATGCGGAACCAAAATGAGAATTTAAGCTAAGAACTCACAAGACCCAATAGTAATTTTATTTTATTGACATTTCAAAAACTGCTAAAAAGAAATAATATTTTTTAAAATAATGTATTGTCCTTTAAATAATGACCAGAAACATTTAAGAACATTTCCTTCAACTTTTTCCATAAATATATGTTGTAATCCATCTGTACTACTTTATTATTAAAGCACTGTGGTAAATATTGTGTACACAGTTAAAATGTCAGAATCTATTAATAAAGTACTATGTCTGCCTTGCATTTTTTTTTTAATTATTATTATCAAAGATGGAATGTACAATTCAAAAAGCAAAATAGCATAACAATATTGTTCTTCTGAATTCCTTATCTATTAAAACACGAAAGTAAAAATTAATTGATTTCGTTTAGAGCATGCACTGTATAGCAGCTGTGCTTACAACAATGTTTATAACAGTGTTACACATTGTTGCAAATAGTGCTGCTATTTAGAGTTCCAAACACGTGCACACTCCTGAGCATAAATTGTAGGTAAATTGAAAAGTTGCTTAAAGTTGCACACACTGTCTGAATCATTAAAGCTTAATTTTGACTTTTATTTTAATTTAACTATTTAAAACAAATGGAATTACCTTTACATTTTTCGATCTTTGCAATTCTATGAAGCTACTTACTGCAATTTTCCTTTTTTTTCTAGGTATCTATCCATCTATCTCTGTCTGTCTTTCTGTCTATCTATTCATAAATTCATCCTAGGGCTTGACAAAATTGAGGCAGGAGCCAGCTAAACATATTTAGAAGGCAGGCAAGAAGTTTTTCATATATAAACACTAGGGCCCCTGGATTTGTTAGACCCTAATAATCTACATAAATACAAAATAATAGAAGGTTAGGCCCAGCACACTGCATTTTGTAGTCTTACAAAAACCAACTATGTAGACTGAGTATGATCATAGACTTGATAAAAACAAGGAAAGTTACAAGAAAGATACAATTTCCAACAGTGCATAAAATACACCTACATACACACACACACACAAATACACACATGTAGGCACAGCGAGTCAAAAACAATATAAATACAGCAGGAGAGTTAGTTCTGCACATTAAGAAAACAAAGTACCTGAGTAGATGTAACATCGATCTTTGGTATAAGTGGGGTTAAAATGACACAAATATAACACTAATCAGTTACGTACAATCAGTGATGGAACAGGTTCTATTAAAGTAACAGATTTTTTTTTTTTTTTTAAACGAACCTACATATCCGCTATGGAAAAAAAATAAGGAAAGCAAATGTAGATTTTTTTTTTAAATTAACAGCTTAAAGGGACATTAAATACTAAATAAATGCTAGCTAGAATGATGCATTCAAAGAACAGATTAGTCTGAGAATACGATGTAGATGTATTTTCTAAAGTTTCTTTAGCTGCTTAAATATTCACAAAATAAGTGTAAAGTTTTAGTGTCTTTAAAACAATGGGAGCTGCCATGTTGTAACTTTGGTTACTTTTTCTGCTGTGGCCAATCAGGGATAGTTATAAATAGGTCACTAGAGTGTGTAGCCAATGGCTGTGTGGAACATAACAGTGTTCTGCACTCCCATTTCTAGCAGGAACTAAAATGCTCACAATTTCAGACTGGCATTACAGGAAAAGGGATAAAAAATAAATAATGAAAGTATAGTGTAAAGTTTTTATATATTTACGATTTATCATTTTATATTACCACCTGAAAGTGTTTAATGTCCCTTTGAGGGACAGTAAACACAGCATTTAATTATATATATATATATATATATATATATATATATATATATATATATATATATATATATATATATATATAAATAAATATATCATAAATTATGCTTACCTGATAATTTTCTTTTCTTCCGATGGAAAGAGTCCACAGCTTTTGGGAAAAAAGAACCTGGCCACCAGGAGGAGGCAAAGACACCCCAGCCAAAGGCTTAAATACTCCTACCACTTCCCTCATCCCCCAGTCATTCTGCCGAGGAACAAGGAACAGTAGAAGAAATATCTGGGTGAAAAGGTGCCAGAAGAATAAAAAACAAAGACGCCCCACATAAAAAAGTCCACAGCTGCATTCATTACTTTTGGGAAAAGAATACCGAAGCTATAGAGGACACTGAATGCCAAAACGTGAGGGTACAATAGGCGGCACATTCTGAGGGCACCAGGCCTGAAAACCACTACCCAACCAAAAAACCCTGCTTCATCCAAAGCCGAGAAAACAGAAAAGGAAAAGGCCCCAAGGACACTGACCAGCAGATAGCACGGAAGCCTAGGTAGAGACCGCAACATCAGACACAACAGTCCTCTGGGAGACACCGTTGCCCAACAGTCGGTCCCCCACCACACACCCTTTACTAGCAAAGGGAACTCCCCGCTGAAACTCCCAAAGGAATAAGGCAAGGAAGAACCAAATGGGAACCGAAAGGTTACCACAAACTATATAAAAGGAGAACCCCCCCAAATCAAACCAAGCTCACAAGACCTAAAAGGGTCCTGACAACAAGGGGAGGCAGCACCCAATCCAAATAGAAACCACAAGGTTTAGAACCGGTAGCAGAACAGAGAAAAAGTTCTCCCAACATCCTGCAAAGGATTGGAACAGCTAGCTAGCACTCAGTCAAGTCGCAAACAGCTGTAGTTGGTTTCAATGAGCAACCCTTCACTTGCCAGGCAGCAAGTCAACCAGCGCCTAGGAACAACTGAAAACGGAGACCAAACATCATCCAAACTCAGAACCCTGAGGAATTCAGGCAAAATTACATGTAGCAGACCCAGACAAGGTAAACACCTGAGTCAAGAACACGCAGCCATCCTCAGGATGACACAGAAGAAATACTTGCTAGAAGTCGCTACCAAAACGTAGAGTGCTAAACCTCCATTACAAAAGGCACACTTTAGGCAACCGAACCTGCCAGACCTACACATAGGTCTCGAAAATAAAAGGAGAGCCCAGAACTTCAACGAGGACCAATGCGCCCCCAGGATCCGAGAGAACAACGGATCTCAGGACCTACCTCCAGCAGGGCCAACCCAACCATTGGCAGGTCTGAAAACAGGGGACAAGAAAAACACCAGGCTCAAAAAACGAGCGGAAAACATGGCACAGCCATGACAATAGTGCTCAGATGCCAACCGGAAATACCACATGGAGACCGTCGACAAGGCTGTAGACCTAGAGATCACGCTAAAGGTCCAACATAGACTCAAGGCGGAGTCAGCAACTCTCCAAATGGACAAAACAACCCAGAGAGTGTACCTCTCTCCAAAATAGGTTAACCCATCTGTCCTGACCTCCTGAAGCTAGGAGAAGCCCTAAGATAGGGGCCACACTTCAAAAGAAGGATATAAGCCCCCTCAAAGACAAAGGGGGCCAGCAAACGGGCCGGAAGGACAGAGCACCTGCCCCCAGGACACAGCCATAGGCTGAACCGAGAGAACAAATCTCCAACGCCCTGACCTGGAAGGAATCCCGTGAAGAATTTAACTGGCTAGCACACAGACAAGGTGCCATAGCTGCAGTGGTTCCACAGCGAACCCCTTTGCTTGCAGAGCAGCAAAGTCATCACACTATTTCAGCAAGCCAACCAAGGGAAAACAACGAATAGGCAAAAGGCAAGGCCAAGGGGCATCAGCACCCAGAAAAACCTGGTCTACTGTACCAGTTCAACTAGCCCAACCAAAGGACACTGCCCAAGTTTCCTGGAACTGGGGAACCCCAGACCAGCTCTAGATCCTAACAGTCCGGTACAACCTGCAACGGGATCCACAAAGGAAATGCTGAGTGAAAAACTCATCCACCGGAAGAGCCAGAGCGAGGAGAGGTCTGAGCCCCCCCAAATAAACAAGAGCCCGGAAAATGAAATCCCCCATCTGATATAAAACCAGACCCCCGGGAGATACCATACAATGTCCAAATTAAAATGGACAATGAGAAAAACTTGCAAGTCCCGACCAGAAGACGAGACCACCCCTTGCCAGAGTCCAACGCTTAAAGGAGCTAAGGAAGCAAAGACCGAAACAAGGTCACTAGAGCCCTAGGCACAACAGCAACACTACAACCAAAAGCAAGGGGATACACCTCTAGGAAAAAGTCACTCGAACAAAGGCTAGTCTTCACATCACCCCCAAAAAATCAGAGGAGAAGAAGAATAAGGATGCAGAGCATCCCCCAGCTCCAGGGAAGAAACCTTAAACAGAGCTCAAGGAGACCACACTGCCCATGTCCCTACAAAGGAACCAACTCCCAAAGGGAACCAGGTCCCCCTAAGGAACCCAAGGAACGGACGAAGTCCACAAGGTTTCAAGAAGAGGACCACAGCAGAAACAAGTCCAAGGACAATTCCAGAGCCTCAGAAGGTCAAACCACTCAAAACAGCGGTAAGGAGGTGCTAAGCCCCCAATCCTCCCAAGAGAGAAAAGAAACTCTAGGCCCCGAGGAAATCGGAGCAAAGAGAGTGACGCAGTTGAACTCCACTGACCCGGTCACCAGATTGAATGCTGAATAAGGACTGACACAATCCTTCCAGCCATACGGATCCTTTTAGAGTGTTTAGCTGAACTTGTAAAGAAAAACAAGAAGACACACAAATAATAATGTGAGCACTCAGGGCCCCACCGGACCAGCCAGGACAGAAGATCTGAATCCCAGCAGGACCAGCCGCAGCTGGGGTCATAACTGTCAAGTTGGCTAAATCCTCCCTCAGAGGGGAAGGAAAAACAGACAAACCTAGGACTAACGTGTCACTTAACAAACTTCCGAAGAAGCAACCAGAGAGAATCGATCCCAGAAGTTCCCGAAGGAAACACAATCGAAATTAAGAGACATCCTAACTGGATAAAAGAAAATATAAGGCAACCTGTAGGTTAACGCCAGGAAGAAAAAAGGCATACCCGCAGGACCAGCCAAACGGAAACCTGATCTTCCAACAAAAACTGGGAAAGATCTCATTAAGCAGCCAATTTGGAAACTACATCATCCCCTCATGTCTAATGAGGTGAGCCATTCAAAGTAGAATACTGCGGATTCCCGTATCCGTTAAGTATAGGATCCTCTAATGACTCAAAATGTGTATGAGTAAAACGCGAAGAAGCGCTATTCTGTAATGAAAGGCACAACACTCAGGGACAGCTAAACAGAAAGGGAACTGTATAGGCCCACCCAAGGCCGGTAGAGCCTGGACGATCGGGCACGAGCACAAACGCAAATAAAGGCCTGGACTTTGCAGATGCATAATCGTCAAAAATATGTGAAAACGAAAATGAGCTGCAACCTGTAAGGAGGGATAAACATAATCTGTTTTACCCGCATGTGTAGTAGTAGTAGGGAGCGGATGGCTCAGCAGACCCGATTCCCCGAGCCCGAGGAACAGGGCGCTCTAATACGGCATATCGAACATAACTGATTGACCTGTCAACGGGGCCAATTCGCATTCTTCACAAGTCAAAGAATTTGAAATTTGAACAGTCTCAGCATCAGAATCCTACATAACTAGATAGAGAATATAATAAAATGGACTAAGAAAAAACTTAAACGGCACCTGACACCCACAATGGCTGGGGCACTCACCACCTCCTAGAACCAGACACAAGCAGACTCTAATTTTTCAGTCGCCAAACGGTCAGGAATGAGGAAATGGAAGACCAGAACATAAACACGTCCAGTCACAGGGTGAACTGTACAGTCCAAAAAAAGCACGCCCAACCATAAGGTCACTTCCAAAGGCCTTTATGTTCTAAGTTAAGTTAACACTACACATAAGAAGATTGAATCACATAACAAACATGATTAAATAAAACCCCTGTTCAATAATCCCCCCTCGGGAGATATTAACCCTCGATTACAAGATACCACTGAGGGCCTATAAATATACTTAATAAGTCCCGTAAGATAGTTCCTTATGAGAAACAAATAAGTTACAGTACAGTACATTCTGATGAAGTAAAATGAAACGATCTTACCGGAATCTACGCTGTGGAACAGGAACACGGCTCTTCAAGTGTGACGAATAGTAGCAGCGCCTCCACCATGGACTTGAGAGAAGAATGCAGCCAGCGAAGCGAAGTTCGACAATGCTGATTGCTTGTGGAGCTGTTAATATGAGTCGGGATGGTTTCGCATAAAGACTCTCCCTGCATCTCCTGACTCTAACTTTCATCTAGGCCCTCATTGAGAGACTGATAGGATTACTTAAAACTCCTGACCCATGTCAAAGAGTACTACCCTCCATAAGAGACAAAACAAACTTCTGACACTTCTCTGCCAACCTCCTGGGACGAAAGGCAAAGAATGACTGGGGGATGAGGGAAGTGGGAGGAGTATTTAAGCCTTTGGCTGGGGTGTCTTTGCCTCCTCCTAGTGGCCAGGTTCTTATTTCCCAAAAGTAATGAATGCAGCTGTGGACTCTTTCCATTTAGGAAGAATATATATATATATATATATATATATATATATATATATATATATATATATATATATATATATATATATACACACACACACACACATATATATATATATATATACACACACACACATACATAATTTCAATATTTATTTATCTTCTTTTTTGATAAATTTAAGTCTGAAAATTGTGGGGTTTCCAGTTCTGAGAGTCAGAAAGACACATGATCAATTTCACAAGCCTAACCTGCTACCAATCTGTCCCTAATAAACTTTAGTAGCGATGACAAACTGCAAAATTATGCATATACAAGGGTAGCGGAGTCTATTCTAGTAAGAAGCTCAGATTGCCTCCTCCAAATAAGGCATGTGGTGGGCGGAGTTTGTCTGTTGAAAAACTATTGCAGCAAACGGGTGTTAATGGATTCAAAACACTTTCAAACTCCACCCTATGTTAAAGGGACATTTCAGCCAAAATTGGAATCCACATGGATGCATTTCAGTTTTAAATAGAACACAGGACATGCTCAGAGAGCCTAAGGTGCCTGTACACTCTGGTAATAACTCAATCTATTAATTGCTGACATGATACAAACACCACTAGTGTTCTGAGCAGCTGTAGTATTTAAAATGCTGATGCACTGAGAATATTTAGTTATGCTACACATGCACGTGCAGAGAAAAATAACACTAAACCAGTGATAACTTTTGCTAGATGATATATTGCACATAGGTTTCTATTCAAAAATGTAATTAATCTATGTGCATTTAAAGTGAAGGTCAATTTTGACAAATTAGTGCCCGGTTGTTAATAATCCTATTAAAAACAAGGGCACTTTAATTCATCAAAATTGACATTTCACTTGTTTTCTTCAAAAACTTACCTTTTAATCCTGACAGCCGCTCCAGTGATTCCCCCGGCTGTCGGAAGCCTCTTCCGACATCAGAAATAGCGAATCCTACTTCCTCCAATCACGCCCCCCCCCCCGGGGGGAAATCATTGCCCGAGGCAACGCTGTGATTGGAGGAAGCAAGATTCGTCATTTTGGACCCGCGAAGAGGGCTTGTGACGGGCGGAGGAAGCGCTGCAGCGGCTGTCAGGATTAAAAGGTAAGTTTTTGAAGAAAACAAGTGAAATGTCAATTTTGATGAATTAAAGTGCCCTTGTTTTTTAATAGGATTATTAAAAACCAGACACAAATTAATCAAAATTGACCTTCACTTTAAATTTTGACCGGAATGTCCCTTTAATTTATAACAAGGTGTTTGCTTTCTCTTTAGTGATAAAAATCAGGATACATATTAAACAGTTCTAGATATGGACTCACTACAAATATATGGACGGATATGTGGACACATATGAATATGAGAACGTTATGAGACAAAGCAGACAGCTACCTAGGGCCACCTTCTCTGTGAGGCGCATCAGATTGGTTGTTCCCTTAAAATGTTCTTACCTTATTTCTATTGTAATCTGATTCCTGAATAGTTCAGCATGTTACAAGCTGCACAGCGACAATTTACTGTCTATATCCTGTCTATATCTTAAAGGGACATGAATCACAATTTTTTTATTTCTTTCATGGTTCAGATAGAGCAAACAATTTTAAACAATGTTCCAATTTATTTCTATTATCAAATGTGCTTCATTCTCTTGGTATCCATTGCTGAATGAGCAACAATGCACTACTGGGAGCTAGCTGTACACATTGTGGGAGACAGAGCTAGCTGAACACATTGCGGGAGATAATGACAAGAGGGGTAAATGAGTGCATCCGCCAATCACCAGCTAGTTACCAGTAGTCCATTGCTGCTTCTGAGTCTACCTAGGTATGCTTTTCAACAAAGGATACCAAGAGAATGGATCAAATTAGATAATTTAAGTAAATTGAAAAGATGTTTAATATTGCATGTTCTATTGGAATAATGAAAGCTTTCATTTTGATTTGTACTGTTTCTTTAAGTAGAGCTATGGGCCAGTGGTCTGCCCATTATTAGTGGTCACTGGCACAATTTGGATGAGCAACATATGCCTTGGGCGCCAAAAATACGCATATCTGTCACTGATAATGTTTTTATAAATACTGCCATCAAACCAGCAGTTACCTTCCTTATTAGTTAATGGGTTCCCTGAGAAAATGAAGCCAAGATTCAGATAGAGCATGCAATTTTAAGCAACAATCTAATTTACTCCTATTATCAATTTTATTTGTTCTCTTGCTATCTTTATTTGAAAAAAAAAAAAAAAAAAAAAGCAAGAATGTAATCTTAGGAGCCGGCCCATTTTTGGTTCAGCACCTGGTTAGTGCTTGCTGATTGGTGTCTAAATGTAGCCACCAATAAGCAAGCTCTACCCAGGATGCTGAACCAAAAATTGGCCGGCTCCTAAGCTTACATTTTTGCTTTTTTTTTTTCAAATAAAGATAGCAAGAGAACAAAGAAAATTGATAACAGGAGTAAATTCGAAAGTTGCTTAAAACTGCATGCTCTCTCTGAATCAGTTTAATTTCGACTTGACTATCCCTTTAAATAGCCTTTGGAAAATTTGTTAAAGTCTCCCATCTTAGTGACATGAATGCATTTTGGACATCAGATTAAATCTCTCTCGATATGCTTGCTTAAAGGGACATACATCATTTTGTCTTTGTTGCATATAAAATACAATATTATTTACTGTCCCCGTGCCGACTAAAGATACTTTTGTTTTAGCACTTATGGAGACGAGATCTGTTCTTGTTACACAAATGCAGCTGTAGGAGTTTTCCTTAGGAACCAGCCAAGAAAAAAATATATACTTGAGTATGCGCTGTGCACAAAGATGCATTTTTGCTAATCTCAAATTTATCAGTTTCAATGTAATCTTCCAATGCACAAAAATATGTTTCTATGTTTAATTGTTGCCATTTAATAGACATAATAGATTGTTTTCAGTTTATTTGCACTTTGAACAATTACCTCCTTCTGGTTATATTTTGAAATCAACATTAGTATCCTAATGGCTTTTACTTGTAGCCCAGAGGCCAATCAAATGCCACATATGTACATATTCTTAAAGTCAAGGTTCCAGGAACACCCATCATGGGTCAGAATGAGACATTTCTAAAAAATAATGTTGCTTTACATTTTTGGCGAAAGTATGTATGAGCATTTGTGCAATGTCAGCACTCTCCTAGTATTGCACATGCACCATTATTTAAGATTATTAGTTTATATGCATCCCCTCACCCATGATACACATTCCTGCAGCCATTAGGCACTTGTATCCGTCACAAAAAAAAGAGAGGATTAAATGTACTAATGTTAATTTCAATGCATATAAAAAGGAGAGTGTTTAATAGCAATTACATAGACAATATATATTATGTATAAAACATACTTAACAATTCCAATAAATGACAGGCCTATTTCAGTGTAATGTTGGTGTCACTGTCCAAAATACTTTTAGGGTATAACTGAACCAGCTGTTAATCTTTACTGGAATTTTCATTCGATCAGCGTCAAACATCTGCCTACCTTAACTAGGTAAGGCCGAATGTTTTGCAACATTTGAAAAATGAAACAAATTTTAAAACAATCGTTCATTTCGAATTTGGAATGTTTGTACCACATTCTAACATTCATTTAATGTAATAGTAATTCTTTAATGCTTTCTTTAAATGTAATATTCGATTCGATATTTTCTAATAGTTCAATTCGAATTATGCAATATTCGAATTCGAAAAAAATTCTAATTTATATATTTGGATTAGTATTTCTAATGCTTTCTTTAAAGGGCCATAATACCCAAATGTTTAAACACTTGAAAGTGATGCAGCATAGCTGTAAAAAGCTGACTAGAAAATATCACCTGAACATCTCTATGTAAAAAAGAAAGATATTTTACCTCAAAAGTTCCTCAGTAGCCACATCCCATTGTAAAGGATTTCTAAGCAGCATATTAGTATGTCTGTCCTGGGAATGCTGAAGGGATGAGCCTCATGCACTCATGTTATTTCCCTATTCAGATTAGGGAAGTTTACAATGAAATCTCATGAGAGTTAAGTCAAATCTCATGAGATCACAGTAAAAGAGTTAATGACCTCAGCACTGCTGATGCTGATTGGCTGCTGTTCATTTCTTCATTTTTTTTTTTTTACCTGCAGCTGGGAGCAGGTGAAGTATAACTTTTTACACAGAACTTACTAGGGGTGCCTAAAATAATCGATTCTGCGATGCATCGCGATGCAGCCTGTTAACGATGCTGCATCGATGCAGTGCAGATCAGAATCGATTCAGGGGTGACATCATCGCGCAACGTCACGTGACCCCGCCTCTCTCACATAGCAGACGAGCCGACAGCATTTGTGTCAGGATTAATCTGGTTACAGCCCCCAGCTACACCACATCAGGACTTCCTGTGCACACTGCGCAGATATCTGACCCAGAGAGCATTACCAATAGACCTCCTCTCACATGTTCCGGTCAGGAATTTTTATGACACCTATCCTAAAGAGCCGACAGCAGCCTCATGTAAACAGTGAATCTTTTCTTGTATTATAGATTCACTGTTTACTGTTGCGGTCTCTGCTGCATGTTTCCTCTCTGTCAGACCCCTAGCCCAAAGGAGCATTTGAGGGTTGCTATTAGATACAGCAAGTCAAAAGTTTTACAGCAACCCTCAAATGCTCCTTTGGGCTAGGGGTCTGACAGAGAGGAAACATGCAGCAGAGACCGCAACAGTAAACAGTGAATCTATAATACAAGAAAAGATTCACTGTTTACATGAGGCTGCTGTCGGCTCTTTAGGATAGGTGTCATAAAAATTCCTGACCGGAACATGTGAGAGGAGGTCTATTGGTAATGCTCTCTGGGTCAGGTTTCAGATGTCTGCATGTACTCCGTGAGAATGTTTGAGTGAGTACACTGCTGCTGGTTTTCCTTTGTAAAATAAATCTACACATACATATCTGTGCATATTGTAGCATTATGTTTATAAGTGCTCTTCCATCTTACACAGTTGTTTAAAAGATTATTATATATACACACACACACACACTATATATATATATATATATATATAATATATATATATATATATATATATATATAGTGTGTGTATGTATAGATCTCTCTCTCTCTCTATATATATATAAATAAATGTGTGTATGTGTATATATATATATATATATATAAGTGTGTGTGTGTGTATATATATATATATATATATATATATATATATATATATTAAATATGGAATAGAACAAGATCATGAAAATCATAGGCAGTAATCGTGATGCATCGCGATGCATCGTAGAATCGAATCGTATCGAATCGTTACGATGATAATCGTAATCGAATCGAATCGTGAGACAAGTGAAGATGCGCAGCTCTAGAACTTACTCTGCTGAGCTGAGGAAATTGTGAGGTAAAATATCTTCCTTTTTTACATAGAGATGCTCAGGTGATATTTTACTGTCAGCTTTTTACAGTTATACTGCATCAGTTTTAAGTGATTTAGCATACGAGTATTATGTCCCTTTAAATGTAATATTTGAATTATTCAATATTCGAAATAGAAACATTCCAATTTATATATTTCTATCTATAATGCACTATTTTACTAAATGCCTACCACATGAACTATTGCACTTCTGAATAGTATTTGTTAAATAGAATGTTGCATTCGAAATTTCAAATGTGGATATTCGATCTAATTATGAACATTGAAAAAACAGAATGAATGCTTACCTGATAAATTTATTTCTATCTGGGCATGAAGAGTCCACAAATCATTCTAATTACAAGTGGGATATTCACTCCTGGCCAGCAGGAGGAGGCAAAGGACAGTTAAGTATCAGTTCCCTTATCCATAACCCCCAGTCATTCGGGCGAAGGGAAACGAGAAAAAGAAGATAACACAAGGGTATAGAGGTGCCTGAGGACTAGACAAAAAAACTGCCGTCTTAATTTGAATAAGGTTGGGTCGTGGACTCATGGAAATAAATACATTTACCAGGTAAGCATACATTTTGTTTTCTTTTCCTATGGCATGGAGAGTCCACATAACATTCTAATTACTTGTGGGAACCAATACCCAAGCTAGAGGACATAGAATGAATAGGGAGGGAGAACAAGACAGACGAACCTAAACTGAAGGCATCACCGTTTAAAGAACCTCTCTCCCAAAAGAAGCCTCAGCTGAGGCAATAGTATCAAATGTGTAGAATTTGAAAAAAGTATGAATAGAGGACCAAGTGGCCGCCTTACAGATTTGCTCCACAGAAGCTTTATTTTTGAAAGCCAATGAAGATGAGACTGCTCTAGTGGAACGAGCCGTAATTCTCTCAGGAGGCTGCTGTCCAGCTGTCTCATAAGCTAAACAGATAACACATCTCAACCAGAGAGAAAGAGTGGTAGAAGTGGCCTTCTAACCCCTACGCTTACCAGAGAAAACAATAAACAGGGCAGAAGTCTGCCGAAAATCTTTAGTTGCTTGAAGGTAAAATTTAAGAGCATGCACAACCCTTCTTCTGGGAAGAAGGGTTAAGACAAAAAGAAGGAAGGTAAGGGGAATCACACTGCAGAGCCGAATGTTCGGAAACTCTGCGAGCAGAAGAAATAGCAAGAAGAAACAAAACCTTCCAAGATAGTAATTTAGTACTAGCAGAATGCATCGGCTCAAACGGAGCCTGCTGCAAAACTCTAAGAACAAGGTTAAGACTCCAAGGAGGAGCAACAGATTTAAACACAGGCCTGATTCTGATCAAGGCCTGAACAAGAGACTGAACATCTGGCAGAACTGAGCCCAACAGGCTGGCGTCCATGGTCACAATCACCCAGGAAGGCCTCAAGAAGCATGTGCCCCGAGACATATGGTCCTGTGAAACCCATCATGAGAGTGAGACTCTTGTTGGGGAATCCAAAATGATCTTCTGCAAGTGATCTGAGTGGTCCCCGTTCCATGAGCATGCATAGCAGCAGAGGTCTCAGATGGAACAGAGCAAAAGGAATGATGTCCATAGAGGCATCCATCAGTCCAATCAACTCCATGCATTGAGTCACAGATGGATGAATAGCAGACTGGAGAGACAGGCAAGAAACATGAAGCTTGGATTTTCTGGCATCCGTCAGAAAGATCTTCATGAACAGGGAATCTATGATTGTTCCCAAGAAACAAACCATTCTATCTGGAACAAGGGAACTCTTTCCCAGATTCACTTTCCCCCCATGGGAACGTAGAATAGAAAACAAGATCTCGGTATGAGATATTGCTAGATGAAAAGATGGCGCTTGAACTAGAATGTCGTCTAGATAAGGAGCCACAGCAAAACCCTGGGACCTCACAACTGCCAGAAGAGCCCCCAGAACCTTTGTAAAAATACTGGGAGCTGTAGCAAAGCCAAAAGGAAGGGCAACAAACTGGAAATGTTTGTCCAGGAAGGCAAACCTTAGATACTGGTAATGATCCTTGTGAATAGGAACATGAAGATACGCGTCCTTCAGATCTATCATCGTCATGTACTGACCCTTTTGGACCAAAGGAAGAATAGAACGGATGGTCTCCATCTTGAAGGATAGAATCCTGAGGAATTGATTGAGATACTTTAAGTCCAGAATGGGATGAAAAGTGCCCTCCTTCTTGGGAACTACAAATAGATTTGAATAGAACCCTAGACCCTGTTCCTCTAGAGGAACTGGAACAATCACTCCCAGGGATGATAGGTCCTTTACACAGTTTAAGAAGGCCTCTCTTTTTATCTGATTCGCAGATAACCTTGAGAAGTGGAACCTGCCCTTGGGAGGATAAGATTTGAATCCTATTCTGTAACCATGGATACTATATCTATAGCCCAAGGATCTGGAACATTGCGTATCCAAGCCTGCTTAAAAAAAAAAGCCTGCCCCCTACTTGATCCACTACAGGATCAGGGGTGGCCCCTTCATGTTGATTTAGAATCAACAGAAGGCTTCTTAGCTTGCTTCCCCCTATTCCAAGGCTGACTGGACCTCCAAGAAGACTTGGATTGATCCGACTTGGAAGAGGAAGACTTATGTCCCTTAAAGTTACGAAAGGAACAAAAATTTGAATTCTGGCGACCCTTAGGTCTATTCTTTTTATCTTGAGGTAGGAAAGAACCCTTTCCACCTGTAATGTCAGAAATAATTTCTGCCAGACCTGGTCCAAACAAGGTTTTACCCTTATAAGGCAGAGATAAAAGCTTGGACTTGCACGCACATCTGCAGGCCAAGATTTTAACTAGAGAGCTCTGCGGGCTAAAACAGTAAAACCAGAAATCTTAGCACCCAACCTAAGAACTTGCATGTTGGCATCACAAATAAAGATATTGGCTAGCTTGAGAGCCTTGATCGTGTCTTGGATGTCCTCTATAGTAGTCTCTTCTAGCATAAGATTAGATAAATCATTGCACCAATAAGATGGGGCCCCTGCAACTGTAGCAACTGTAGCAAGAGGTAGAGAGGAACCGCAGGGCACTGCATGTGAAGCTTGAGAGGAAAGCTGAGGCGTAGCTAGAATAACACTATCCTGAGAGACAGGAGGCTCAGGGAGAGACATCATATCTTTAAACTTTAAAGTTTTATTTAAACATGAAGAGCAAAACTGTACAGGAGGAATTATCTTAGCCTCCAAACACAATAAGCATTTTTCAAATGAATCAACTTCAGTATTTGTGTCCATAATTGGGTATCAGTTAACAATTAACAAAAAAAAAAATGAAATGCCAAATTAAGTTTATTTATATGAAGCAATAAAACATAAATAAGCACTTAAAACCCTCAGCTCTGTTGAGGTCTTACCCCTCCAGAAGTTGCTATCCCACTAGCACAGAAAACCGGACACACACGGAAGCAAAAAATCACCTTGTTACCAGAACAGCCCAAATCCACTTGCCACTGAAAATACAGCCTCCACACTCGCCGCGGCAAACTCCGATCTGAACAGAGAAGCCGAAAACCGGAAGTGCAGGGGATCGGTCACGTGACCGCAATAAAAAACCCATTTTTTTTAAACTGAGCCAAACAAAAACAGCACGAAAACCAACAGCAGCACAGCAAAAGTGATTGTTAATAAGCTGAGCTGAAAAGTAATTGCCACAAGAAAGAATTTAAACAAACACCTGTCAAACACTTCATACACTCTCCTATCTCTGAGCCCCCAATAAAAAATTATGCATCTTCACATAAAAGCAGTGCCCCTAAAACAGATTTAAATACACAAGGATTTAACCCCTATAGTGCCGGTACCTTCAAACCTAGAAGGGAAAGCACTGACCTGTGGATCCTGCTCTGTCAGACAGAAGCTGTTTTCGGAGGTGCGGCAGCTTCACCATATCTACCATGGACCAATCGAAAAGAAAGAACAGAGTAACCAACTCTGGCTTTCTATAATAGGGGTAGCAATAATGTTAGAAGTTTAAGCAAAGACTACCTTGCTGCCTTCTAACTGCTAATAGCCACCATTACTCTTACTAAAGAGATTGACATGGACACAGCATAGCCCCAAATCCTTGCTTGCAGGGAAAAGTACCCATTAAAAGGATTAAAATCTTCAGACACCATCTTTGCCATCCTCCCGTGATCAAGGCAAAGAGAATGACTGGGGAATATGGGTAAGGGAAGGGATACTTAACAGCTCTGCTGGGGTGCTCTTTGCTCCTCCTGCTGGCCAGGAGTGAATATCCCACTTTTAATTAGAATGTTTCGTAAACTCTCCATGCCATAGGAAAGAAATGAAAGTAACATTCGAAAACCGGAAAGAACATTCGATTATCAAATTTTAATGGATTTTCATTCTTATCAACATTCGATTGTCCAAAACGAATGTCCACAGGAATATTCGTTCTACGAAACGAATTGCATTTTCAGCAAATTTGCCCATCCCTAATCTTAACCTCATATTCAACAGTCATAAAATACACTGTAGCCTCAGTAAACCGCTAATATAAAATAAACCAACCCAGGATAAGAGTATTATGGAAAATTAGATATCTCCGGATGCCATTGACATAAAAGAAATATTGTTTAATGTATCAGTACTAATAACAGCGTTAACTTTAAAGGGACCTAAAACCCAAATTCAGACAGAATGTAAAAAAAATTTTTTTTAAAAAAAGTTTCCAAATTACTTTTGTTATCAAATTTACCTTGTATCCATTTGTGAAAACAAAGTGCTTTTCTATGACAGCATACTGATGTAGGCTCAAGAGTGTGCACGTATCTTGAACACTAAGGGTTAGACTACAAGTGGAGCGCAATCAATAGTTTTATCTTTTGTGTGACATTATGCAAAGAGCTTATTGTGCTTGTATTACAAGCAGTGATTTAAGTGTTGTGCTCGAGCATAATTAAAAATACAGACGTAAAATACAGCGCTTTATGAGACATGAAGTAAACCATTATCATTAATAGTATAGCTCAAGCGTTATCTGACATGAATTTTATAGCGCACTTGCCCTATCCAACATGCAAATGTTCGTGCACCCAGGACTATTGCTTGAGCAATTAAAAAAAAACTTTGGACTTCCCATGAGCACAAAAATATATGCACTATTGATTGTACTTGAGCGATGTTGACACACAATAGTGCTAGTATTTTTGCCCTCCGCTTGTATGTATAACATTGTACAAACACTACTGCTTTAAGGATACTCTCATGGAAAGTAATACAGTTTCAACTACAACCTAGGGAAATAGGTAAATATAATAACAGAATTAATGTGGAAAGCATTTTTTTTAGATTGTACACTTTATCTGAATCATAAAAGTTTAAGTTTGACTTCCAAGTCCCTTTAAAGGGACATAATACTCATATGCTAAATCCCTTGAAAGTGATGCAGCATAACTGTAAAAAGCTGACAAGAAAATATCACCTGAGCATCTCTATGTAAAAAAGGAAGATATGTTACCTCAAAATGTCTGATCTCACCAGTGTAAGTGCTCTGTGAACAGGTATTCTTCAGCTGCAAGTTGAAAAAAAAAAACACAATAGCCAATCAGCATCAGCAGTGCTGAGGTCATGCTTTGGTTTGCTGTAATCTTGTGAGATTTCACTGAAATCTTGTGAGATTTCCTAGTAAACTTCCTTAAACTGAATAGGAAAATAACATGACTGTGCCTGCACATGCTAGAAGATGCACACTCCCTTGTAAATCCTGGGACTAGCATCCTGATTACAGTGGGGTGTGAATACTTAGAGGAATAGTCTAGTCAAAATTAAATTTTCATGATTCAGAGAGAGCAGGAATTTTAAGCAACTTTCTAATTTACTCCTAATATCAATTTGCATTCGTTCTCTTGGTATCTTTATTTGAAAAAGCAAGAATGTAAGAAAAGGAGCCGGCCCATTTTTGGTTCCGCACCTTGGTAGTGCTTGCTGATTGGTATCTAAATGTAGTCACTAACCAGCAAGCGCTACCCAGGTTCTGAACCAAAAATGGGCCGGATCCTAACCTTACATTCAAATAAAGATACCAAGAGAATGAAGAAAAGTTTATAGGAGTAAATTAGAAAGTTGCTTAAAATTGCATGCTCTATCTAAATCATGAAAGTTTAATTTTGAATACACTATTCCTTTAAGAAATTTTAAAGTAAAATATCTTCCTTTTTTATATAGGGGTGTTCAGGTGATACTTTCTAGTCAGCATTTTACAGCCATACTGCATCAAATTCAAGTGCTTCAACATTTGGGTATCGTGTCAATTAAAGTTTGACCCAATAAAAAAACATAAAACAGAGCTGTGTGCAGTCTATCCATAAGAAATTATAATTATGCAATATAATCTTACAAGGAAATTTTGAAGATAAAAAATAAAAATAAAAGTGAACGTTAATTAAATTGACTTGAACCAGTTCCAACATTTTACATGATAATTTGAACACATTTTTAACTAAACTTACAGAAGGAGGAGGTGACTCGCGTCCAATCAAAGGAGTGTTCTCGCAACGGGGGGTTTGGAAATTTGCATTCTGACTCCTAGAAAAAATAAATAAATAAATAAAATAAAGGAAAGTTAGATACAAACTTATTTGGTGCATAAACATTTTTTTTATGATGGGACAAACAATGTAAGATGTGGAATTAGTAGTTTTTGAAAAGATCAATATAAATTAGCACAAGAATCTGCATTTTAAATACCCTATTTCTAGAGATAAATTTAATAAAATGTGTTCACGAGACCTAAAATACTAAAATGATGTATTAATCACCTCCTCCACCACCAGCAACCTCCCCCCGGAAATTAGGTAAAAATGTAATAAGTTTAATTCCCCCATGAATTAAGTTTAATCATTTTAGTCAAATATTATCAATATTTCAGGAATTAATGTATTTTAAAAAAATTGATGTACAAGATAATCTTTTTGCTCAGCCAACTTTTTTCATTATAATTTTGGTTTGCATAACCATTGAGTAGAATTAACATTTTTATTTAAATTTATTACAAATTTTGTTTAGTAAAAAACGTTATACCGACAAAGGGCTACATTAAAAGTGGTGCGCTAGTTAGCGCATTCGCTTGTGTAAACTTCGCTAGAAATACGTTTTTTGCGTGGGTCGGTTTGCCCGTGTGTACTACAAGTTAAAAGTAAAAAGTTTGTGCGTGCGATAACCAAATATCTCAACCATGTTTACGTATTCTCCCCATAGAAGTCAACGGACAGCGCAGAAGAAAATATATATACACCTATAGCTTGCGAGCTAGCCCGACAAGAGTTATAAATATTTCACATTCCAATATTCTTTACTTACAAGATAATGTAATTTTTATTGTAAATACATATTTCTATATACATCTATTCCTATAGATAAATAGGTATAGATATCTATTTTACATTAACATTATATATATATATATATATATATATATATATATATATATATATATATATATATATATATATATATATATATATATACTTAGTTTACAGCCACCTGGTGCTCAGCCAAAAAAGTACATACAGTAATACAGAACCGGATCCAACGGATGGACTCCGTTGTCTGGTGAGATCCAAGGAACAGCCGGCACACAGGAATTTTGTTCAGTAATCCGATTTATTCAATAAGCAAGAAACCAAAGGTTTCGGCTCTACCGTGAGCCGGCTCACGGTAGAGCCGAAACGTTTGGTTCTTGCTTATTGAATAAATCGGATTAGTGAACAAAATTCCTGTGTGCCGGCTGTTCCTTGGATCTCACCAGACAACGGAGTCCGTCCGTTGGATCCGGTTCTGTATTACTATATATATATATATATATATATATATATATATATATATATATATATATATATATATATATATATATATATATCAAGGTTTAACACAAGCACTCACTGGACTTGAAGAAGGTGAAATAAAAATTATTTATTCCATATATAAACAAGTGACGTTTCGGGGTGTTTACCCCTTCATCAGACCAAAATAATTTTTATCAGATAGTGTTTATATGAGTGTAACTGTAATTGTGAATGTATTTATATTGAGTTTTATGCAACTTTTTTAAACACACTACCCCTTTACGCAAGGGTTTTAGTCTCGCCAACCCAACGAGTGTAAAATTAAATTGTGCTCTTGCAATCGCGTATACTTTCAATTTGTAATACGAGCGCTATTTCCGACGCATGCAAAATCCATATATCTCGCACGCAACAGTTAGTGCTCCATTTGTAATCTAGCCCATATTATGACAAGTCTAAATATAGATTGAATAAAACAAACTTGGAATTTTATGGGGTATGCAAAAAAAACATAATTTATGCTTACCTGATAAATTCCTTTCTCCTGTAGTGTAGTCAGTCCACGGGTCATCCATTACTTATGGAATATATCTCTTCCTAACAGGAAACTGCAAGAGAATTACCCAGCAGAGCTGCTATATAGCTCCTCCCCTCACATATCATACTCAGTGATTCGACCAAAGCAGACGAGAAAGGAGGAACCATAGGGTACAGTGGTGACTGGAGTTTAATTAAAATTTAGACCTGCCGTAAAAACAGGGCGGGCCATGGACTGACTACACTACAGGAGAAAGGAATTTATCAGGTAAGCATAAATTATGTTTTCTCCTGTTAAGTGTAGTCAGTCCACGGGTCATCCATTACTTATGGAATACCAATACCAAAGCTAAAGTACACGGATGAAGGGAGGGACAAGGCAGGAACATTAAACAGAAGGAACCACTGCCTGAAGTACCTTTCTCCCAAAAATAGCCTCCGACGAAGCAAAAGTGTCAAATTTGTAAAATTTTGAAAAAGTGTGAAGCGAAGATCAAGTCGCAGCCTTGCAAATCTGTTCAACAGAGGCCTCATTTTTAAAGGCCCAGGTGGAAGCCACAGCTCTAGTAGAATGAGATGTAATCCTTTCAGGAGGCTGCTGTCCAGCAGTCTCATAGGCTAAGCGTATTATGCTACGAAGCCAAAAAGAGAGAGAGGTAGCCGAAGCCTTTTGACCTCTCCTCTGTCCAGAGTAAACGACAAACAGGGAAGAAGTTTGACGAAAATCCTTAGTTGCCTGCAAATAGAATTTCAGGGCACGGACTACGTCCAGATTATGCAAAAGTCGTTCCTTCTTTGAAGAAGGGTTAGGACACAGAGATGGAACAACAATCTCTTGATTGATATTCCTGTTAGTAACTACCTTGGGTAAGAACCCAGGTTTAGTACGCAGGACTACCTTGTCTGAATGAAAAATCAGATAAGGAGAATCACAATGTAAGGCAGATAACTCAGAGACTCTTCGAGCCGAGGAAATAGCCATCAAAAACAGAACTTTCCAAGATAACAGCTTGATATCAATGGAATGAAGGGGTTCAAATGGAACGCCTTGAAGAACATTAAGAACTAAGTTTAAGCTCCACGGCGGAGCAACAGACTTAAACACAGGTTTAATCCTAGTTAAAGCCTGACAGAAAGCCTGAACGTCTGGAACTTCAGCCAGACGTTTGTGTAGAAGAATAGACAGAGCAGAAATCTGTCCCTTTAACGAACTAGTAGATAAGCCCTTTTCTAAACCCTCTTGTAGAAAGGACAATATCCTAGGAATTCTAACCTTACTCCATGAGTAACTCTTGGATTCGCACCAATGTAAATATTTACGCCATATCTTATGGTAAATTTTTCTGATAACAGGCTTCCTAGCCTGTATTAAGGTATCAATAACCGACTCCGAGAAGCCACGCTTTGATAGAATCAAGCGTTCAATCTCCATGCAGTCAGCCTCAGAGAAATTAGATTTGGATGTTTGAAAGGACGCTGAATTAGAAGGTCCTGTCTCAGAGGCAGAGACCACGGTGGACAGGACGACATGTCCACTAGGTCTGCATACCAGGTCCTGCGTGGCCACGCAGGCGCTATCAGAATCACCGAAGCTCTCTCCTGTTTGATCTTGGCAATCAAACGAGGAAGCATCGGGAATGGTGGAAACACATAAGCCATGTTGAAGACCCAAGGGGCTGTCAGAGCATCTATCAGCACTGCTCCCGGGTCCCTGGACCTGGATCCGTAACAAGAAAGCTTGGCGTTCTGACGAGACGCCATGAGATCCAGATCTGGTTTGCCCCAACGACGAATCAGTTGAGCAAAGACCTCCGGATGAAGCTCCCACTCCCCCGGATGAAAAGTCTGGCGACTTAGAAAATCCGCCTCCCAGTTCTCCACGCCTGGGATGTAGATCGCTGACAGGTGGCAAGAGTGAGACTCTGCCCAGCGAATTATCTTTGAGACTTCCAACATCGCTAGGGAACTTCTGGTTCCCCCTTGATGGTTGATGTAAGCCACAGTCGTGATGTTGTCCGACTGAAATCTGATGAACCTCAGAGTTGCTAACTGAGGCCAAGCTAGGAGAGCATTGAATATTGCTCTTAACTCCAGAATATTTATTGGGAGGAGTTTCTCCTCCTGAGTCCATAATCCCTGAGCTTTCAGGGAATTCCAGACTGCTCCCCAGCCTAGAAGGCTGGCGTCTGTTGTTACAATCGTCCAATCTGGCCTGCGAAAGGTCATCCCCTTGGACAGATGTGGCCGAGAAAGCCACCATAGAAGAGAATCTCTGGTTTCTTGGTCCAGATTTAGTAGGGGGGACAAATCTGAGTAATCCCCGTTCCACTGATTTAGCATGCACAATTGCAGCGGTCTGAGATGCAGGCGCGCAAATGGTACTATGTCCATTGCCGCTACCATTAAGCCGATTACTTCCATGCACTGAGCTACTGACGGGTGTGGAATGGAGTGAAGGACACGGCAAGCATTTAGAAGTTTTAATAACCTGGCCTCTGTCAGGTAAATTTTCATCTCTACAGAATCTATAAGAGTCCCTAGAAAGGGAACTCTTGTTAGTGGTAATAGAGAACTCTTTTCCACGTTCACCTTCCACCCATGCGACCTCAGAAATGCCAGAACTATCTCTGTATGAGACTTGGCAGTTTGAAAACTTGACGCTTGTATCAGAATGTCGTCTAGGTACGGAGTCACCACTATGCCTCGCGGTCTTAGTACCGCCAGAAGTGATCCTAGAATTTTTGTAAAGATTCTTGGAGCCGTAGCTAATCCGAAGGGAAGAGCTACAAACTGGTAATGCCTGTCTAGGAAGGCAAATCTCAGATACCGGTAATGGTCCTTGTGAATCGGCATGTGAAGGTAGGCATCCTTTAGATCCACTGTGGTCATGTACTGACCCTCTTGGATCATGGGAAGGATGGTTCGAATAGTTTCCATTTTAAATGATGGAACTCTTAGAAATTTGTTTAGGATTTTTAAGTCCAAGATTGGCCTGAAGGTTCCCTCTTTCTTGGGAACCACAAATAGGTTTGAATAGAATCCCTGCCCGTGTTCCGTCCGCGGAACTGGGTGGATTACCCCCATTAGTAAGAGGTCTTGTACACAGCGTAGAAACGCCTCTTTCTTTATTTGGTTTGCTGATAACCTTGAAAGATGAAATCTCCCCCGTGGAGGAGAAGTTTTGAAGTCCAGGAGATATCCCTGAGATATGATCTCCAACGCCCAGGGATCCTGGACATCTCTTGCCCAAGCCTGGGCGAAGAGAGAAAGACTGCCCCCCACTAGATCCGTTTCCGGATAGGGGGCCCTCTCTTCATGCTGTTTTGGGGGCAGCAGCAGGTTTCTTGGCCTGCTTCCCCTGTTCCAGGACTGGTTAACTTTCCAGCCCTGTCTGTAACGAGCAACAGCTCCTTCCTGTTTTGGAGCGGAGGAAGTTGATGCTGCTCCTGCCTTGAAGTTACGAAAGGCACGAAAATTAGACTGTTTGGCCTTTGATTTGGCCCTGTCCTGAGGTAGAGCATGGCCCTTACCTCCCGTAATGTCAGCAATAATTTCTTTCAAGCCGGGCCCGAATAAGGTCTGCCTTTTGAAAGGAATATTAAGCAATTTAGATTTAGAAGTCACGTCAGCTGACCAGGATTTAATCCATAGCGCTCTGCGCGCTTGGATGGCGAATCCGGAGTTCTTAGCCGTAAGTTTGGTTAAATGCACAACGGCATCAGAAACAAATGCGTTAGCTAGCTTAAGTGTCTTAAGCTTGTTGATTATTTCATCCAATGGAGCTGAGCGAATGGCCTCTTCCAGAGACTCAAACCAGAATGCTGCCGCAGCAGTGACAGGCGCAATGCATGCGAGGGGCTGTAAAATAAAACCTTGTTGAACAAACATTTTCTTAAGGTAACCCTCTAATTTTTTATCCATTGGATCTGAAAAGGCACAACTATCCTCCACCGGGATAGTGGTACGCTTAGCTAAAGTAGAAACTGCTCCCTCCACCTTAGGGACCGTCTGCCATAAGTCTCGTGTGGTGGCGTCAATAGGAAACATTTTCCTAAATATGGGAGGAGGGGTAAAAGGCACACCCGGTCTATCCCACTCCTTGCTAATAATCTCTGTAAGCCTTTTTGGTATAGGAAATACGTCAGTACACACCGGTACCGCATACTATCTATCCAACCTACATAATTTCTCTGGAATTGCAACCGTGTTACAATCATTCAGAGCCGCTAATACCTCCCCTAGCAATGTGCGGAGGTTCCCTAGCTTAAATTTAAAATTGGAAATCTCTGAATCCAGTCTCCCTGGATCAGATCCGTCACCCACAGAATGAAGCTCTCCGTCCTCACGTTCTGCAAACTGTGACGCAGTATCTGACATGGCTCTCATCTCATCCGCGCGCTCTATCCTTAACCCAGAGCTATCGCGCTTGCCTCTTAATTCTGGCAACTTAGATAATACTTCTGTCATAACAGTAGCCATGTCTTGCAAAGTGATTTGTAAGGGCCTCCCTGACGTACTTGGCGCCACAAAATCACACACCTCCTGAGCGGGAGGCGAAGGTACTGACACGTGAGGAGAGTTAGTCGGCATAACTTCCCCCTCGTCGTCTGGTGATAATTTCTTTACATGTAAAGATTGACTTTTATTTAAAGTAGCATCAATGCAATTAGTACACAAATTTCTATTGGGCTCCACATTGGCCTTTAAACATAGTGAACAAAGAGATTCATCTGAGTCAGACATGTTTAAACAGACTAGCAATGAGACTAGCAAACTTGGAAATACTTTTCAAAATTAATTTACAAGCAATATAAAAAACGTTACTGTGCCTTTAAGAAGCACAGAAAAACTGACACAGTTGAAATAACAATGACCAAAATAGTTATAGCAACCAAATTTTCACAGTAAATGTATTAAGTTAGCAAAGAATTGCACCCACCAGCAAATGGATGATTAACCCCTTAATACCCAAAAACGGATAACAATTTAATAATTAACGTTTTTCTCACAGTCAAATACACTGTCACAGGACTGCTGTGCCTGATTACCTCCCTCAAAATGGATTTTGAAGACCCCTGAGCTCTCTAGAGACGATCTGGATCATGGAGGATGAAGTAGACAGATTGTGACTGAATTTTTACTGCGCAAAAAAACGCTAAAATAGGCCCCTCCCACTCATATTACAACAGTGGGGAAGCTCAGAAACTGTTTCTATGCAGAAAACAAAAATGGCCATGTGGTAAAAATCATGCCCTAATAAGTTTTATCACCAAGTACCTCACAAAAACGATTAACAAGCCAGTAAACGTTTTAAACATACATTTGAAAGTTATGTATTATTATTAATAAGCCTGCTACCAGTCGCTTTTACTGCAGTTAAGGCTCATACATTATTTCAGTATTAACAGTATTTTCAGAGTCAATTCCATTCCTTAGAAAATACATTCAGTGCACACACACACACACACATCAGCCTGATACCAGTCGCTATCACTGCATTTAAGGCTGAACTTACTTTACAATGGTATCAGCAGTATTTTCTCAGTCAATTCCATTCCTCAGAAAATAATTTACTGCACATACCTCATTTGCAGGGGGGCCCTGCATGCTATTCCCCTTCTCTGAAGTTACCTCACTCCTCAGATGAGAAACAGACAGTGGATCTTAGTTACGTCTGCTAAGACCATAGAAAAAACCCAGGCAGATTCTTCTTCTAATGCTGCCTGAGAATAAACAGCACACTCCGGTGCCATTTAAAATAACAAACTTTTGATTGTAGAAATAAACTAAGTTAAAAAACACCACAGATCTCTCACAGCTTCCTTTTTAGTTAGGCTGCAAGAGAATGACTGAGTATGATATGTGAGGGGAGGAGCTATATAGCAGCTCTGTTGGGTAATTCTCTTGCAGTTTCCTGTTAGGAAGAGATATATTCCATAAGTAATGGATGACCCGTGGACTGACTACACTTAACAGGAGAAATGTCTGTTATCATACCAGATAAAGGGAATATTTATTTGGATTTACTTCATTTTAAAATAAAAGCAAAGTCTAAATTAAACTTGCATGACTCAAATAGAGCATGTCATTTTAAATTTACTTCTATTTCCTATTTGACATTGTTCTCTCGGTATCCTTTGTTGAAAAATAATTCGTGAATATCCTACAATACCGGGATCTAGCTGGTGATTGGTGGCTATATGCATTTATCTATTGTCATTGGCACACCAAATGTGTTCAGCTAGCTCTCAGAAGTGCATTGCTGCTATGGAGCTGACTTTATCTATGTATTTAATTCCTTTACAGTGTGATTTTAAATTATAATTAAAGGGATACAAAACCCAATTTTTTTTCTTTCATGATTCATATAGAGCATGAAATTTTAAGCAACTTTCTAATTTACTCCTATTATCAAATTTTCTTCGTTCTCTTGCTATCTTTATTTAAAAATAAGTTATTTAAAGCTTAGGAGCCGGCCCATTTTAGGTTGAGTACCCCGGATAGCACTTGCTTATTGGTGACTACATTCAGCCAACCAATAAGCAAGCGTAACCCAGGTTCTGAACCAAAAATGGGCCGATTCCTAAGTTTTAGATTCCTGTTTTTTAAATAAAGATAGCAAGAGAACAAAGAAAATTGATAATAGGAGTAAATTAGAAAGTTGCTTAAAATTGCATGCTCTATCTGATTCATAAAAGAAAATTTTTGGATTTAGTATCCCTTTAACGTTTACCATAATAATTACTTTTTATTTATAAATGTATTGACAAGCAAATGATGCATAATTACTGAAAGCCTAAACACTAGTTAATAACAAATAATAAATATAAATAATAATAAACTATATCTACAAAAATAATAAGGGTTTCAGATAAACTCTGCTGAGACCTAAGGAATTCTCACTGCCCTTTGATGGAAGCATCCTACTATCCTGTATTCATTTTATGGGGACTGATTGCTATTTTATTAGCGGTGTGTCAGTATTTTGTTGGCTTATATTAGACCTGTTATTATCAGATTGCTGATGATTGGCGAGTAGTGTTAAAAAAAAAATAAAAAAGCAAACAAAACAAGCAAACAAATACATAAGTCAATAAAAAAGGACAATTTACTCAAATATTAAAAATAAAATCTTTCTGTATTACTGTACTATAGGGCAATGTTTTTCAACCGCGGTTGTCAAGTGCCCCCATCAGGCCAGGTTTTCATTATAACTGAACTAGAGCACAGGTGAAATAATCAGATGGTGGTTGAGAGCAGGTTAGTAACCATGGTAACTGATCACCTGTGCTCTAATTCAGCTATAATAAACTTTATATTGCACTGCTTTTGTGCCTTATATGTAGTTATTTTTGAAAGGTGATGTCACAAAATTACGACATTTCAACATCACCATAAAAAAGTGCTTTTTACTGCTTGTAATAGTAATTTAACCCCTTGGTTGCCAAACAGGCTTCCAATGTATTGCTGTACTATGTGTTGTAGCCTTTTCGGACTTAAAGGGACACTGAACCCAAATGTTTTCTTTTGTGATTCAGATAGAGCATGCAATTTTAAGCAACTTTCTAATTTACTCCTATTATCAAATTTTTCTTCAGTCTCTTGGTATCTTTATTTGAAAAGCAATAATGTAAGTTTAGATGCCGGACCATTTTTGGTGATCAACCTGGGTTGTCCTTGCTGATTGGACAGCACCATTAAACAAGTGCTGTCCAGCACCTGAACCAAAAATTGTCTGGCTCCTTAGCTTAAATGCCTTTTTTTTTCAAATAAAGATAGCAAGAAAACGAAGAAAAATTGATAATAGGAGTAAATTAGAAAGTTGCTTAACATTGCATGCTCTATCTGAATCACAAAAGAAACAATTTGGGTTCAGTGTCCCTTTAAAAAGTCATGAAACCCAAACATTTTCTTATATTCTTTCAGATAAAACTTACAGGTTTAACCAACTTTCCAATTTACTACCATTATCAATTTTGTTTCGTTCTCTTAGTATCATTTACTGAAGGTGCAGCAATGCACAAATGGGAGCTAGTGAAACACATTGGTAAGCTAATGATAAGTGCAGCCACCAATCAGCAGCTAGCACCCAGCTCCTGAGCCTACCTAGGTATGTTTTACAAAAAATGATACCACGAGAATGAAGCAAATTAGACAATAGAAGTAAATTGGAAAGTTATTTAAAATTGTATTCTCTATCTGAATCATAAAGTCATTTGTTTGGGGTTTCATATCTCTTTGAGGGATAGGAGAACTGACTCCTCTAAGAGTATTAAAGGGACATTCCAGTCAAAGTTTAACTGCAGATAGATTAATTATATGTTCAAATAGAAACATATTTGCAATATACATGTATTGGCAAAAATGCTGCTAGTAAAAGTTATCACTGTTTTAGTGTTTTTCTCTGCACGTGCATGTGAAGCATAGCTAGATATTTTCAGTGCACCAGCATTTTAAATACTACAGCTGTTCAGAGCACCAGTGGGGCTTTATCAAGTCAGCATTTTAGTCTTTACCAGATGGAACAAGCACCTTAGGCTCTCTGAGCAAGTGTTGTGTTCAAAATGCTTGTGCGCGAAGCATACTTAAATACACTTTTGAAACAGCTATAGCTTTTATTAGAAGCATATTTGCTAATACAGGAATATTATAAAAAAAAAATGCTTCTATTCAAAACTGAAATACATCTATGTGTATTTAAATTTTGGCTGGACAAAAAAGTCCCAAATGAGCACAGCACAGAGGATGAGGGTGCACGTAAGGCCAAGGGTACTGCCTAAACACAATAGCCTTTAAATACTCTCTATATGGCGCCAAATAGAGAGTATTTAAAAGCTATTTTGTTTTATTAATGTTTATAAAGCATGAATAAGGGGCTGTGACCCCGAAATGTTGCTAATATTTAATAAAATTGCCTTTTACAAATTGGAGTGCTGGAGACCTTTTTTGCTATAAATTTTGGCTGGAATGTCCCTTTAAGTACAATCAAAATTCTGATTTTAACAGTGTACATTTTGTAGCTTTTGCACTTTTTTTAATGCTAACATGTGTAATTGTCGGACAGTGTTTTTTTTAAAGTTAAATGTGCACAATAATGGTATACTCACCTCCTCCATGCCGGTGTACTGGTCTCTGGGGGCTCTGTCCGTTCCTCAAGACTGTTCCTATACAAAAGCATTGTGTTTGTAAGTGTGCATTTGATACATTTGAGACTGCCAGGCAACAAAATGTGCCAGTCCCCAATGCGGCCGGTGTGCCGTCATAGAAGGGGTAAGTGATACATATAATCTTCTATTTAATCTGATAGCTGGTAGTTGGAAGAGTTATTAGGTCTCATGAAAACACTTCATTAACTCCTTAGCTGTTAGACAAGGTTGCAACAAATCAAAAGTACAGCCGTGTCTGGCAACCAAGGGTGTTAAAGAGTTTGTTTTCCTGTTTATAATGTTTTATTAAAGGGGTTCAGAAAACAACATGTAAGGAAGAGGCACTATACAATAATAATAAAAAAAAAAGATAGATTAATTTATTGGGTAATCCAACCCACAGTCACCTTTTGGTTGATGTTTTTTGTTAGTTTATTAAGCCTGGGGTTCTATCAGATTAGCAAACATATCAGATCAGAAAATGGAAGTGACGTTCCGTCAGATGTCTGATGGCAAATACTAACCGAGCATGTGCTCCTCCGTGTTATCGCACGCCACAAATTACTATCTACCAATTTGATTCTTGGACAATTTTTTAAGCGCATGCGCACACAGAGGTGTAGTTTGCATATGTAAGGTATGATGGGTAATGTAGTTTAGTTTCAAAGAACTACGGTACCTGTATTTATATTGCTGTAATATACAGTTATAACAAGTCACATTAAAATTATTTTTGATAAATTATTAAAATGAACCTTAAAGAATTAGATGCTGATAACTGTATATAACAGTGATATAAATAAAGGCAATGAAGTTTAATGTCAAAGAACTAAAGTACCCTTATTTATATCCAGTGGCGTATTTAGATTTTGTGCTGCCCTAGGCACTCAGCATTTTGCTGCCCCCCCCCCCAGCCCCCACCCCTTTGTTTTTATTCCTTTTTTAGTTGTAATATTTTTTTGGTCAGGGTGTAACATGTCTTTATTTATTTTTTACACTTCATTTCCAAAGTAAATTAATGGAGGGGTGGGAGAAAAGGAGTGAGAGATGTCAGATGAGGGAGAGAACAGAAGGAAAGGAGTGAGAGAAAGGAAGGAGGTAAAAAAAAACCCAGTCAACCCCCTGCTCAAAACAAGTGAAGCCCCCCAGTTACTGTCAACAATCCCCTGTCCAATTGCCTTCAAAGCCTAGCCCACCAATGATGAAACAACAAGTCCCATAAGTGAGTGTTTATGGAGGAGAGGTTGCTTGTGGCACATGACATGAGAAAAACTGCTGTTCCTTTTAACCATCTCATTCATATTTTGTATTGAAGCTTTCCCAGGACAACAAACTACTCTGGTAATATGGGACCAGCAGTCATCACATGGACTGATAGACTATATGGCAATCTGTAGGCACAAATGTAGCTTAAACTGAGGACTATTTGTGTTCATATTTCCTGCCACAGAGCTCATCATGAGTCACTGGACACAAGTTTCAGTTGGCATAGCATTTAGCATAATGTGCACTCTGCCACCAGCCCCCCCATGTAATCATCACTGTTTGGCCACATAAAGTCAGTTTTTAAACTAAGGTCTGGGACTGTGATACATATTCTCCCACAGAACTCACACACAGGACTTAACTTCCTGACTTCACTCACTGGCAAAGAAACAGCACATGGGCTTTTTTTCAAAACAGTGCTGTACTACTCAAAGTTTGAACACATTCTTACACATAACCCATTACAATGCGAACAATCCTAGCTCTACATAATGTAGATGCCAGATGCAAATAAAATAATACATGTATGTATCCACTATATAGCAAATATTTGGCATAAAAAGACTTGAAGGTAAAATAAATAAAAGTCCAGCTGTACTAATTAACATCAAGGAAGTATCTGTGAAGTATACAAAGAAACCAGAGATGTTTGTTTAAGCAGTAAATACTGTGATGAATAACATAATAACATATTTGAATAGCCAACTTAGCTTCCAGGAGGTGAAACCCTCCCTCAATACTGTCTGTTCTTGATATCAATGACCAATCAGTTTGTTAAACACAGTCACACACATACTGTGTAAAGATTGCCAATGAAATAGCAGAACAGAGGAGGAGGGCGGCCAGCATTAAGCCACAGTGCACTGGCACAGCTAATACAGCGCCTCAACAAAGACAAGTACTGTAGTACAACACTCACACTGAGTCCTCTGACTCTGTCAGCGTGAGATATTTTGGCTTGCAATGCTGTGGCGTGCGTGCCCTGTCCTACCTGAGTTAAGTCGACTCAGCCGGGTCAGCCCCTTCCACTCTCCAGTGCAGTCCTCCTCAGGCTCCGCTCCACCGATCACTCACGCAACTTCTCGACTCCACTTCTCACCGCTACCTGGGAGATCAAGTGCGCTCCCTCCAATGTGCGACGTGCCAATAGACAGTAAGGTGGGCGGATGTTTTAAAACGTCACGTGACCTCAGCGAAAAGCCGGTCATGTGATCATCGCCCGGCAAAAAAGAAAATAAAAATTTAAATCCAGGGTGAATATTCAGTCGGTGCCACTGCCAACAGAGAAGTGCCACCCCCAAAATTTGTCGCTCTAGGCACCGGCCTTGTTGGCCTCTCCATTAATACGCCCCTGTTTATATCGCTATAATATACAGCTAACAGCATTTAATTCTTTAATTTTTATTTTATTAATTTTTAAAAAATAAATTTTAATGTGACTTGTTATAACTGTATATTACAGCGATATAAATACAGGTATCGTAGTTCTTTGAAATTAAACTACATTACCCATCATGCCTTACATATACAAATTACACCTCTGTGTGCGCATGTGCTTTAAAAGTGTCCAATAATCTGAAGGGTAGATAGAAATTTGTGACATGCTGGGATTGGAATGCGATAATACGGAGGAGTGCATGTGCGGTTAGTATTTGCGGTTAGGGAACGCCACTTCTGTTTGCTGATCTGATATGTTTGCTAATCTGATAGAACACCGGCTTTTGGCTTGTGAATTAACACACAGATTTAGTAATAGGTGGTTGAATAAACTTTAGACACAGTCATATGAACGAAATCAGGTAAATCATACACATATGTAGCAATTAAAAAAACTAAGTTGCAGAAGATCTGCAAACAAATTCAATGTTTTATAAAGTATCAAAATAATTGTGTTAGCAAAATCTTTACTGAGGCCAATTATGGACAGATATATTTGAGCTACTACAGTGATTATTTCTTGTGTAGAATGTAGAACTATTAAAGGGACAGCATACTATAAAAAAATTTTTTTTTATTTAAAGGGACACTGAACCCAATTTTTTTCTTTCGTGATTCAGATAGAGCATGACATTTTAAGCAACTTTCTAATTTACTCCTATTATCAATTTTTCTTCATTCTCTTTCTATCTTTATTTGAAATGCAAGAATGTAAGTTTAAATGCCGGCCCATTTTTGGTGAACAACCTGGGTTATCCTTGCTGATTGGTGGATAAATTCATCCACCAATAAAAAACTGCTATCCAGAGCCTGAACCAAAAAAAAAAAAAAAAAAGCTTAAATGCCTTCTTTTTCAAATAAAAATAGCAAGAGAACGAAGAAAAATTGATAATAGGAGTAAATTAGAAAGTTGCTTAAAATTGCATGCTCTATCTGAATCACGAAAGAAAAAATTGTCCCTTTAATGTGTTTCCATATACGTTTTTTTACCAGTTGCAGAGTATAAAATGTATGAGATTTTCTTTTTCAAGGCTTATTTGTGTATATGAATTAGCTGATTTTGTGTTTTTGATGCCACAACCTAATAACATGGGTTGAGCTTGTAGGTATAATCAGATCGCATTACTTTATCACATTGTGTACATATACATGCTTCTTTATCTTATATCAATCCATAAACCAATCACCAGTACTTGGAGAGAACAATGGAACATTAACATTTTATTACCTTATCTCTTATATAACCCACTGGGAGTGTAATTTCTTCTACTGGCTATGTTAACACAGCTTGGCCTTGAGGCCCAAACTTTTAGAATAGGTAGGGATACCACAGGCTAAATAAACTAATTCAAATGCCAATATAAGGCTAAAGGAAATACTTGTAAACAATTTAATACACTCCAGCTGGTAAAGTGGATCATTGGGAACAAATTAAAGGGGAGAACATTTTTGAGTAAACTGTCCCTTTAAGCTTGTAAACTCTTTTGTATGCACTTTCAATTTTTGTGAGAGTTGGAAAACCCACAGCTTTTAAGAGTTAAAGGATCAAACTAGTAAAAAAATCACATGTTCTAATTCATGTAATTTTAAGACTAACGACCCACCCTACTATATGTTTAACCCCCGCAATGGGGTTAAACACACAGTAGAAGTACTGCTTGGGACTGGCAAAGCATTGCTGGTCCCAAACAGAAACTGGTGCTGGTCCAATCAGCAGCAATAGTCGCACAACTTGGCTGTGTTACTGGTGCTGCTGATTGGATGAGCAGAAGTTTCTACTCTGGACCAGCAGCGGGGGTTAAACACAGACGTGCAGACAGAGAATGCAATTTTAAACAACTTTCCAATTTACTTCTTTAATTTAATGTATTTCATTCTCTTAGTATCCTTCGTTGAAAAGCATACCCAAGTAGGTTCAGGAGAATTAATGCACTACTGAGAGCTAGCTGCTGACTGGTGGCTGCACATATATGCTTTTTGTCATTGGCTCATCTAATAAGTTCAGCTAGCTCACAGTAGTACAATGTTGTTCCTTTAACAAAGGATACAAAGCAAATTAAGCAAATTTGATAATAGAAATCAATTGGAAAGTGGTTTGCAGAAGCTTAGATACAAGGTAATCACAGAGCTAAAAAGTATATTAATATAACAGTGTTGGTTGTGCAAAACTGGGGAATGGGTAATATAGGGATTATCTATTCTAATTCTGGAGTACACTGTCCCTTTAAGTCTTTGACACTGAGCAGACTAGTTAATGTACAAACACTATTTTAAATATATAAAATCAGAAGCAATGTGCGTTCTATTCTTTAATCTTCCACCCTTACAAACAGTATAATGTCATTTTGTCACTACTCACATTTCTGCAAAGTAAATATTTCTATTGTGTTGGTTTCTTGTTTTTTAAGCCAATCACGGTTTGTTTTTGAATATGTACTGGTCTTCTGGTTTCATGGACTCATCACCCTCTGAAACCCTTGTGAAAACTATTTCCTATAATTTATAGCTGTAGTGTAGTCACATTTGACTCAGATCTTTCACTCCTCACATTCAGTTCTTGGCTAAAGCCTGCAGCTTCCACCTTCAAAATATCTCTAAAAACATAATTTATGCTTACCTGATAAATTCCTTTCTTCTGTTGTGTGATCAGTCCACGGGTCATCATTACTTCTGGGATATAACTCCTCCCCAACAGGAAATGCAAGAGGATTCACCCAGCAGAGCTGCATATAGCTCCTCCCCTCTACGTCAGTCCCAGTCATTCGACCAAGAATCAACGAGAAAGGAGTAACCAAGGGTGAAGTGGTGACTGGAGTATAATTTAAAAGATATTTACCTGCCTTAAAACAGGGCGGGCCGTGGACTGATCACACAACAGAAGAAAGGAATTTATCAGGTAAGCATAAATTATGTTTTCTTCTGTTATGTGTGATCAGTCCACGGGTCATCATTACTTCTGGGATACCAATACCAAAGCAAAAGTACACGGATGACGGGAGGGATAGGCAGGCTCATTATACAGAAGGAACCACTGCCTGAAGAACCTTTCTCCCAAAAATAGCCTCCGAAGAAGCAAAAGTGTCAAATTTGTAAAATTTGGAAAAAGTATGAAGCGAAGACCAAGTTGCAGCCTTGCAAATCTGTTCAACCGAGGCCTCATTCTTAAAGGCCCAAGTGGAAGCCACAGCTCTAGTGGAGTGAGCTGTAATTCTTTCAGGAGGCTGCTGTCCAGCAGTCTCATAGGCTAAACGTACTATGCTACGAAGCCAAAAAGAGAGAGAGGTAGCAGAAGCTTTTTGACCTCTCCTCTGTCCAGAATAAACGACAAACAGGGAAGAAGTTTGGCGAAATTCTTTAGTTGCCTGCAAGTAGAACTTGAGGGCACGAACTACATCCAAATTGTGTAGAAGACGTTCCTTCTTTGAAGAAGGATTTGGACACAAGGATGGAACAACAATCTCTTGATTGATATTCCTGTTAGTGACTACCTTAGGTAAGAACCCAGGTTTAGTACGCAGAACTACCTTGTCTGAGTGAAAAATCAGATAAGGAGAATCACAATGTAAGGCTGATAACTCAGAGACTCTTCGAGCCGAGGAAATAGCCATTAAAAACAGAACTTTCCAAGATAACAACTTTATATCAATGGAATGAAGGGGTTCAAACGGAACACCCTGTAAAACGTTAAGAACTAAGTTTAAACTCCATGGCGGAGCAACAGCTTTAAACACAGGCTTGATCCTAGCTAAAGCCTGACAAAAGGTCTGGACGTCTGGATTTTCTGACAGACGCCTGTGTAACAAGATGGACAGAGCTGAAATCTGTCCCTTTAATGAACTAGCTGATAAACCCTTTTCTAAACCTTCTTGTAGAAAGGACAATATCCTAGCGATCCTAACCTTACTCCAGGAGTAACCTTTGGATTCGCACCAGTATAGGTATTTACGCCATATTTTATGGTAAATCCTTCTGGTAACAGGCTTCCTAGCCTGTATCAGGGTATCAATAACCGACTCAGAAAAACCACGTTTTGATAAAATCAAGCGTTCAATTTCCAAGCAGTCAGCTTCAGAGAAGTTAGATTTTGATGTTTGAATGGACCCTGTATCAGAAGGTCCTGTCTTAGAGGTAGAGACCAAGGCGGACAGGATGACATGTCCACTAGATCTGCAAACCAAGTCCTGCGTGGCCATGCAGGCGCTATTAGAATCACTGATGCTCTCTCCTGTTTGATTTTGGCAATCAATCGAGGAAGCAGCGGGAAGGGTGGAAACACATAAGCCATCCCGAAGTTCCAAGGTGCTGTCAAAGCATCTATCAGAACCGCTCCCGGATCCCTGGATCTGGACCCGTAGTGAGGAAGTTTGGCGTTCTGGCGAGACGCCATGAGATCTATCTCTGGTTTGCCCCAACGTCGAAGTATTTGGGCAAAGACCTCCGGATGAAGTTCCCACTCCCCCGGATGAAAAGTCTGGCGACTCAAGAAATCCGCCTCCCAGTTCTCCACTCCCGGGATGTGGATTGCTGACAGGTGGCAAGAGTGAGACTCTGCCCAGCGAATTATCTTTGATACTTCCATCATTGCTAGGGAGCTTCTTGTCCCTCCCTGATGGTTGATGTAAGCTACAGTCGTGATGTTGTCCGACTGAAACCTGATGAACCCCCGAGTTGTTAATTGGGGCCAAGCCAGAAGGGCATTGAGAACTGCTCTCAATTCCAGAATGTTTATTGGAAGGAGACTCTCCTCCTGATTCCATAGTCCCTGAGCCTTCAGAGAATTCCAGACAGCGCCCCAACCTAGTAGGCTGGCGTCTGTTGTTACAATTGTCCAGTCTGGTCTGCTGAATGGCATCCCCCTGGACAGGTGTGGCCGATAAAGCCACCATAGAAGAGAATTTCTGGTCTCTTGATTCAGATTCAGAGTAGGGGACAAATCTGAGTAATCCCCATTCCACTGACTTAGCATGCACAATTGCAGCGGTCTGAGGTGTAGGCGTGCAAAAGGAACTATGTCCATTGCCGCTACCATTAAGCCGATCACCTCCATGCATTGAGCTACTGACGGGTGTTGAATGGAATGAAGGACACGGCATGCATTTTGAAGCTTTGTTAACCTGTCTTCTGTCAGGTAAATCTTCATTTCTACAGAATCTATAAGAGTCCCCAAGAATAGAACTCTTGTGAGAGGAAAAAGAGAACTCTTCTTTTCGTTCACTTTCCATCCATGCGACCTTAGAAATGCCAGAACTAACTCTGTATGAGACTTGGCAGTTTGAAAGCTTGAAGCTTGTATTAGAATGTCGTCTAGGTACGGAGCTACCGAAATCCCTCGCGGTCTTAGTACCGCCAGAAGGGCACCCAGAACCTTTGTGAAGATTCTTGGAGCCGTAGCCAATCCGAATGGAAGAGCTACAAACTGGTAGTGCCTGTCTAAGAAGGCAAACCTTAGATACCGGTGATGATCTTTGTGAATCGGTATGTGAAGGTAAGCATCTTTTAAATCCACTGTGGTCATGTACTGACCCTTTTGGATCATGGGTAAGATTGTCTGAATAGTTTCCATTTTGAACGATGGAACTCTTAGGAATTTGTTTAGAATCTTTAAATCTAAGATTGGCCTGAAAGTTCCCTCTTTTTTGGGAACCACAAACAGGTTTGAGTAGAACCCTTGTCCTTGTTCCGACCGCGGAACCGGATGGATCACTCCCATTAATAACAGATCTTGTACACAGCGTAGAAACGCTTCTTTCTTTATCTGGTTTGTTGACAACCTTGACAGATGAAATCTCCCTCTTGGGGGAGATAATTTGAAGTCTAGAAGGTATCCCTGAGATATGATCTCTAGCGCCCAGGGATCCTGAACATCTCTTGCCCAGGCCTGGGCGAAGAGAGAAAGTCTGCCCCCCACTAGATCCGATCCCGGATCGGGGGCTCTCGGTTCATGCTGTCTTTGGGGCAGCAGCAGGTTTCCTGGCCTGCTTGCTCTTGTTCCAGGACTGGTTAGGCTTCCAGCCTTGCCTGTAACGAGCCACAGCTCCCTCCTGTTTTGGTGCAGTGGAGGTTGATGCTGCTCCTGTTTTGAAATTCCGAAAGGGACGAAAATTAGACTGTCTAGCCTTAGTTTTGGCTTTGTCTTGAGGTAGGGCGTGGCCCTTACCTCCTGTAATGTCAGCGATAATTTCTTTCAAACCGGGCCCAAATAAAGACTGCCCCTTGAAAGGTATATTAAGTAATTTGGACTTAGAAGTAACATCAGCTGACCAGGATTTTAGCCACAGCGCCCTACGTGCCTGTATGGCGAATCCTGAGTTCTTAGCCGTAAGTTTGGTTAAATGTACTACGGCCTCCGAAATGAATGAATTAGCTAGTTTAAGGACTCTAAGCCTGTCCGTAATGTCGTCTAGCGTAGATGAACTAAGGTTCTCTTCCAGAGACTCAATCCAAAATGCTGCCGCAGCCGTAATCGGCGCGATACATGCAAGGGGTTGCAATATAAAACCTTGTTGAACAAACATTTTCTTAAGGTAACCCTCTAATTTTTTATCCATTGGATCTGAAAAGGCACAGCTATCCTCCACCGGGATAGTGGTACGCTTAGCTAAAGTAGAAACTGCTCCCTCCACCTTAGGGACCGTTTGCCATAAGTCCCGAGTGGTGGCGTCTATTGGAAACATCTTTCTAAATATTGGAGGGGGTGAGAACGGCACACCGGGTCTATCCCACTCCTTAGTAACAATTTCAGTTAGTCTCTTAGGTATAGGAAAAACGTCAGTACTCGCCGGTACCGCAAAGTATTTATCCAACCTACACAGTTTCTCTGGTATTGCAACGGTGTTACAATCATTGAGAGCTGCTAAGACCTCCCCTAGTAATACACGGAGGTTCTCCAATTTAAATTTAAAATTTGAAATATCTGAATCCAATCTGTTTGGATCAGAACCGTCACCCACAGAATGAAGCTCTCCGTCCTCATGCTCTGCAAGCTGTGACGCAGTATCAGACATGGCCCTAGTATTGTCAGCGCACTCTGTTCTCACCCCAGAGTGATCACGCTTGCCTCTTAGTTCTGGTAATTTAGACAAAACTTCAGTCATAACAGTAGCCATATCTTGTAATGTTATCTGTAATGGCCGCCCAGATGTACTAGGCGCCATAATATCACGCACCTCCCGGGCGGGAGATGCAGGTACTGCCGCGTGAGGCGAGTTAGTCGGCATAACTCTCCCCTCGCTGTTTGGTGAAATTTGTTCACATTGTACAGATTGACTTTTATTTAAAGTAGCATCAATACAGTTAGTACATAAATTTCTATTGGGCTCCACCTTGGCATTGGAACAAATGACACAGATATCTTCCTCTGAGTCAGACATGTTTAACACACTAGCAATAAACTTGCAACTTGGTTATAATCTTTTTTAGCAAAAACGTACTGTGCCTCAAAGAGGTACTAAACGATTAAATGACAGTTGAAATAATGAACTGAAAACCAGTTATAGCATCAAACTTTAAAACAACACAACTTTTAGCAAAGGTTTGTTCCCATTAGTAAAATAACAATAATTAAATTTGACATAAAAATTACAGAGCAACGTTTTTATTCACAGTCAATATAAAATTCTCACAGCTCTGCTGAGAGAATCTACCTCCCTCCAAAGAAGTTTGAAGACCCCTGAGATCTGTCAGAGATGAACCGGATCATGCAGGAAATATAAGAGTAACTGACTTGAATTTTTTGATGCGTAGCAAAGAGCGCCAAAAACGGCCCCTCCCCCTCACACACAGCAGTGAAGAGAAACGAAACTGTCACAATTAAAACCAAACAACTGCCAAGTGGAAAATAATGCCCAAATATTTATTCACTCAGTACCTCAGAAATGTAAACGATTCTACATTCCAGCAAAAACGTTTAACATGATAAATACTTATTAAAAGGATTAGTGACTTTTAACAGAGTAGTTCCGGTGAAATACCATCCCCAGAATACTGAAGTGTATACATACATGTCATTATAACGGTATGGCAGGATTTTCTCATCAATTCCATTCAGAAAATAAAAACTGCAACATACCTCAATGCAGATTCATCTGCCCGCTGTCCCCTGATCTGAAGCTTTTACCTCCCTCAGATGGCCGAGAACAGCAATATGATCTTAACTACTCCGGTTAAAATCATAGTAAAAAACTCTGGTAGATTCTTCCTCAAACTCTGCCAGAGAAGTAATAACACGCTCCGGTGCTATTGTAAAATAACAAACTTTTGATTGAAGTCATAAAAACTAAGTATAATCACCATAGTCCTCTCACACATCCTATCTAGTCGTTGGGTGCAAGAGAATGACTGGGACTGACGTAGAGGGGAGGAGCTATATGCAGCTCTGCTGGGTGAATCCTCTTGCATTTCCTGTTGGGGAGGAGTTATATCCCAGAAGTAATGATGACCCGTGGACTGATCACACATAACAGAAGAAATTAGACACTTTCTTACACAAGACACAGCTAAGATTTTAATCCACTCTCTCATCCTTTCCTGCCTCGACTACTGCAACTCTGTCCTCTCTGGTCTCCCCACCTACCGCCTAGCTCCTTTACAATCCATAATGAATGTTTTGCCAGACTCATCTTCCTTACACGTCGCTCTTCATCTGCTGTACCTCTCTGCCAATCCCTTCACTGGCTTCCTCTTGCCTCTAGGATCAAACACTAAACTCTCACTCTGACATATAAAGCCCTCAACTGCACTGCTCCCCCCATATCTCAGACCTTGTCTCCAGATACTCTCCCTCCCGTCCCCTTCGCTCTGCTCATGATCTCCTCCTCTCTGGTTACCTCATCGCACTCCCATTTACAGGACTTCTCCAGACTGGCTCCCATCTTGTGGAACTCTCTGCCGCGCTACACAAGGCTCTCCCCTAGTTTTGAAAGCTTCAAGCGTTCCCTAAAGACTCTAATGTTCAAGGATGCACACAACCTATGCTAACCTTATTTTATACCAGTTCCTCTCCTCCATTGCTATCCCCTGAACCCCCTTAGCATGTAAGCCTAAGAGTCCAGCTGTTTGTAGATCACCTTCTTAAGAGCTGACTACAAAAGTGCAACTCTTGGCAGGGCCCTCTACCCATTTGATCCCTGTAAATGTTTTGTTGTACTCTGCCTTTTGTTTATAGCGCTGCGGAATCTGTTGGCGCTCTACAGATAACCGATAATAATAATAATAGTGTAAAATAATTTCTAAATGGGTTGTAGATGCCTCCAACCTAAAGCTTTATATGTAGGTGAATATCTGTATAAATAATATACATGGGTAGTATCTTTTAGTAACATTAGAACAGTAATGTCTGCACTTGGGCGGTATGAGATCTGTTAGCAGTAAGCTTCCTATGTATCTCCCATTCTGTCCCAGCTCAAGGGCATTGTTATATTCCCTTTGGATATACTGTCTATAACCCCTTACAGGTGGCAATTACATAGTAGCAATACACACACTATTACACATAAACAATGACAAATTAACAACCACTCCAAGCGACACATTCACAGTCAAACTAGAGAGTTAAAAATAGGCTGTTCATCATTAAACTTTTGAAGACATCTGGAGTATTTGCAAGAAGTTAAACTCATAGTTAAAGTCCTGCTTGGGAGCCACAAAACCCACATCTCAGGAGCTGAACACAGACGGTGATTGGCAGAGTTGTGCCATTGCTGATTGGCTCACAGGTTGTTTCCTGCTCAGGACCAGCTGTTTCATGTGGCTTTTTAGCAGCACTTTATGTGTGTGTGTAACTCTTTGCGGGGATTAAGTACATTGAGTTTCAGGGTAAGTACGTCAATATGACATGCCCCAACAGATGTCATGTGTCCATTACAAATAATAATAAGTTAATGTATTGATGCACATATGTAATATGGAGATCAGTAAGCCTAATGAACCATACAGAAACATAACAACCCTTTCATTACCAGTTACTCACATGTACTCGGTTACTGGAGCATTACTGACGGTATGTGCCGCTGCAGGGATGCTGGTCTCGCTGCCATAGCTGCTGCCACAGCTGTATAAGCTTGGCATGTGCACTCGGTACAAGTTATCATGAGTCTGACGCGCTCCTGGTGTAGTGGTTTCTTCATCTCCATCTTCATAATTGGCTCTGAAAATCAGAGGGGGAGCCACATTAGAAATGCTGTGAAGATGCTATAAGATAATGAGAGGTCAATGGACTGATGCCAAAGTGACACGGAATTCAGAATGACTTTGTTATGAAGCCAAACGGTATTGGGCCTAAAACTTGTTACTGGGAAGCTTCTGTATAAAACATTTTTACCCAGAATGGATTTCAGTAGTAAACAAGGAAGTACAAATGGAGTATACATCACTCAAAAGTATTCAGCTAGCTCTGGAGCTGACTTTGACTATGTGCTTAATTCTTCCTCTGTTTTGCGAAGTCTAGTCCTATTTAAATAATAGCCTATTTTTACTTCTAAAATGTAGAACCTTGCATTTTCCAGTATTAAATTGTTAAATATTGTTAAATTCTGATATAATCAAAAGGGAAATTAAACGCTAAATAAATGCAGAAAAAGAACAGATTAGTCTGACAATAACATGTAGATGTATTTTTTAGTTTTGTTAGCTGTTTAAATATTGACAAAATAAGTGTAAAGTTTTGGTGTCTATAGAACAATGGGAGCTGCCATGTTGTAACTTAGGTTACCTTCTCTGCTGTGGCCAATTAGGGACAGCTATAAATAAGTCACTAGAGTGTGCAGCCAATGGCTGTGTGGAATATAACAGCGTTCTGCACTTCCATTTCTAACAGGAACAGAAAAGTTCACAATTTCAGAATGGAATTACAGGAAAAGGGGACAAAATAAAAAATGAAAGTGTAATGCAGAGTTTTTATTATAAATATGATTTATCATTTTATATTACCATCTCAAAGTGTTTAATGCCCTTTTAATAATACAGTTATCCTATAGTTCATTAAAATATAAATAAAGCCTACATTGTATATATTTGGTATGTGACTTTTAAGTGTATATGGAACACTAAAAAAATATGCAAAAGATTGAAATAATCCAGCTGTTCTCCACAATTATCTTTAACATTGCAATATGTAAAATCTGTTTTGGCAACAGAATACCCTTCTTTTGACGTGCTAAAAACTGGAATAGAAAAATTAAAATCAGTAGGTATTATTACAGACAAGTGCTTTTATATAAATCAACCACTAGATGGCAGTAGTTTATTCTATTGAATTATAATAAAAAATATAAATAAATGCTAGAAAATATTTTGAGCTAATTACTTTTCTAAATGACATAAAACAAATATAAAAAGGTACATGTTAGCTAGCAAAGGGAGCTAATGGTTGATAATAAACTGCAAGAGAAGCTTTTTATGCTTTAGCATTGCACAATCTGTTGGCTCTCTACAAATTCATAATAATGATAACAATGAACGATACTGTAATCCCTTCTGCCAACAATATATTATACAATGGCCTCAGCTAATAGTAATAATAATAATAGTGTGCTCAGTTCAAATAACAATAAAATGTACATAACATTTACCAAGAATTGGACTAGCTCAGGGCAGAGAGGGTCTGACTTCTGGCGTGAAACTGGTTCCAATTCCACTAATGGTCATACATATTTTAAAGGTTAGAGAAGCTGATTTGATAGAATCCTTTAAGTATATTAAATGAACACTGAAAAATTCCTAGACAGAATAATATGTTCATAGCAAACGTTACTTAATAATATGCAGATATGTTTTTTGTTATTATTATATTAGTCACTTAAAATGATATAAAACCCAAATTTTTTCTTTCATGATTCAGATAGAACAGCAATTTTAAGCCACATTCTAATTTACTCCTGTTATCAATTATTCTTAGTTCTCTTGGTATCTTTATTTGAAAGCAGGAATGTAAGCTTAGGAGTCGGCCCATTTTTGGTTCAGGACATGGGTAGCGCTAAATGTATCCACCAATCAGCAAGCTCTACCTAGGGCGCTGAACCAAAAATGGGCCGGCTCCTAAGATTACATTCCTGCTTTTCAAATAAAGATACCAAGAGAACGGAGAAAAATTGATAATATTAGTACATTAGAAAGTTGCTTAAAACTTCTGCTGTATATGAATCATGAAAGAAAAAAATTGGGTTTCATATCCCTTTAAGTGTAAAGTTTTAGTGCCCATAAGAAACGTGAATGCTGCAGTCTAGGCCTCACTGAGGAGTCTGCACTTCCACTTTTAACAAGAACTGGAAAGCACACAATTTTCAGAATTAGATTACAGGAAAGGGGACAAAAATAAAGTTGTTTCACTACATAAAAATGTTATATTACAATCTTAAAGGGACACGGAACCCAATCGTTTTCTTTCACGATTCAGATAGAGCATGGAATTTTAAGCAACTTTCTAATTTACTGATATTATCAGTTTTTCTTCATTCTCTTGGTATCTTTATTTGAAAAGCAAGAATGTAACTTTAGAAGCCGGCCCATTTTTGGTGAACAACCTTGGTTATTCTTGCTGATTAGTGGACAAATTCACCCACCAATAAACAACTGCTGTCCAGTGTCCTGAACCAAAAATTGTCTGGCTCCTTAGCTTAGATGCCTTTTTCAAATAAAGCTTACGAGCTGGCCCATTTTTGGTTCAGCACCCTGGATAGTGCTTGCTGATTGGGGGCTGCATTTAGCCACCAATCTGCAAGCGCTACCCAGGTGCTGAAACAAAGAGCGGCCGGCTCGTAAGCTTACATTCCTGCTTTTTCAAATAAAGATACCAAGAGAACAAAGAAAAATGGATAATAAGAGTAAATTAGAATGTTGCTTAAAATTGCATGCTCTATCTGAATCATCAAAGAAAAAATTTGGGTTCAGTATCCCGTTAATGTGTTAAATGTCCCGTTAATGGATTTAATAAAAGTGAGGACAAAATAATTTTCACACAAACAGCAACATCAGAACAAGGAGTCATGATCGTTAGTTGGAAGACTGTAGTTTTATGACTAGTTTGTGCTAAGTACTTCTTCACAGAAAGGGTGGTTGACTCATAGGCCGACACAGGGCCAGCTCAATATATTGAGCTGCCTGGGTCCAAGTATGCAATGATGCCCCCCATAGTAACATTACTGATTAGCATATCAACCTACTATCCTGGCCGCTGTCCTTACTAAGCCTGCCTACCTGCATGCAGCCAATGCCTATGTATGATTGCGAAATAAGTGAGAAGTTTTAGTGTAGAGATGGACTTGTCCCACCTTGAATGTTGCCCCTGACCGGTTCTGTGTCTTTGTCCATGATGAGGTTCTGCTGCTGGGAGCCTACAATTTCCCCCCAGCAGAGACAGAAGACAGGAATGGTCTATGTCTGATAGCGATGGACTCAGTCACTGAAGTGCTTCCCCTTGTCAAGTGTTGCCTGGGTCCATTGGACCCACTTGGTCCCATGATTGAGGTGGCCCTGGGCCGACATGTAGTAATTGGGGTGCGGACAAACTTCTCAACTTGAGAAGTTGTCCACACGCCTTTGCTGCATATTGGCAGCAGATCCTCTTTGTTCGCTGCCCGTATGTAACATTACACAATCGAACAAGTGTTTAATGCCTCCCCATCTCCCGAGTGAGAGACGGGCCTGTCAATCACCCTGAGCGAAAGTGTTCAGGGTGATTTCTCTTTGTCAACTCAGAAGTGTAAATGTGAAAACCTACCCCTCAAGGGCTCCGAAGCAGCTAACGCTGCTTAGCACATGGAGCCCATAGAATATCTTTCCAATAGAGGTGGTAAAAGCAAAGACTTTGAGATTTTAACAGAAAATGTTCATTTATGTGTAGCAAAACAAACTTTGCAATATACTTTATTTATTGTGTCCACTTTCCTGTCAATTAAATCTGAAAATTAATAGTTTTCCAATTCTAAAAACCGACCGTGCACCTAACAGACTTCGCATGCCTAATCCTGCAACAAATATGTCCCTAATTGACTTCAGCAGAGATTAACAGACAAAGAACTATAATAATGGGCAGTTTGGTAACATGAGAGCTAGATTTGTCTACTGTAGTAAGTCTGGATTGTCTGCAACAAAATGAGGCAAGTGGTGGAAAGAGTTTGGATATTAAAAAATAATTGCAGCAAAAAAAGGCGATAATGTATTCCAAACATTTTCAAAGTCACCCAGTATGTTAGTTTATTGCAAGTATGCAGAAAAATCTTATGACAAGGTATTTACTGTCCCTTTAATTAGTCTACACTTCAAACAGAATCATGGGTACACAACATGGGCTTTTTGTTTTTAGTTTACAACTGTATTTCTATGTAACAAAAAGGGTCATTCTATTAAAGGGACACTCAAGTCAAAATAAACTTTTATGATTCAGGCATAACATGCAGTTTTAAGAAACTTTTTAATTTGCTTCCATTATCAAATTTTGCACAGTCTTTTTATATTCACACTTTCTTGGGAACAAGATTCTATTGAGCATGTGCACAAGCTCACAAGGTATACATATTCTAGTCTGTGATTAGCCGATGTATGTCACATGATATAGGGGGCTGGAAAATGGGAGAAAAAATAAATTTGTCAGAAAAAAATCTACTGCTTATTTGAAATTCAGAGTAAATGCTATTGTATTGTCTTTTTATTATGCACTGTTAATTAAGCGATTCTACTGCACCGAGTGGTCCTTTAATAAAACAAATATAAAATCAAAGAACACCCCATTGTACCTCCGCTGCTGCCAGGTGTGAGGTACGCTGCAAACTATGGAGCTGAACATCAGAGCAGTGACAAAGGAGAAGAGAACCAGGTATATGAGCCCTTCCACTCCGTCATAGCAGAAACCAGTGAGAACCTGCACATAGTCCTTAAGAGAAAAATAAATAAAGTATTACAGCTCTGCATGATCTCAGCATATCAAACCTGCACCATGCACATTTAAAGGGACACAAAACCCCAAATATTTATTCCATGATTCAGATAGAGCATACAATTTAATTCTACTATTACAATGCTATACAAAGCAAGATTCACTGTTTAAATTGTGTGCAGTGAGTGCTAATAAACACAATGCTTTACTATAACAGCACTAACAATATGTATGGTGTAAATCACTTGTAAAAATAGAAACCAAAAAATAATACACTAAATATAAATTAAGTATCACACTTTGACAAATGATAACATTAAAGATAAGTGAGAGTATAGAAAGTCACTTAGGGTATATATATACTCAGTGCCTTAGTAGATATGATGATTCTCTGTTTAGATGATATGCAGCTCCTTCTTAGTCCACTGATGTGTTCTCCGTGGCTTTTAAAGTACGTAAGAGACCGATCTGAAAGAACAAAGCAAATGGAGCGCAACACAGTGCACAAACAATCTAAGTGCAGTAGTTAAAAAATATCAATTTATTAATAAAAACTCATAAAAGATGTACACTCCGCAAAGATAACCTCAAACATGTGAGGTATGTTTCAGCATTTATTGAAAGATATCTTCCTCAGAGCCACAGGTGTAGCACACCCCTCTGTGTCCCTCAGCGTCCACACAGTGAGCTGTATAGGGTAAAGAGTTACCTTTTCAGTTTATAAGTCCCAAATACAAATGCAAGTGGCATTTGTATTTGGGAAAAAACCCTAGGAATTGATCACCCCGTCCCTGTGAGTGTACATCTTTAATGAGTTTTTATTAATAAATTGATATTGTTAACTACTGCACTTAGATTGTTTGTGTACTTTGGTGCACTGTGTTGCGCTCCATTTGCTCTGTTCTTTCAGATCTGTCTCTTACATCATTTATACATTGCTGTGATAATTGATGCACACAATTTTCAAATTGATATATATATGGTCTGATGAAGGGGTGAAGGTCCCGAAACGTCACATGCAATAACGAAAGGATTGTTTTCACATTTAAATCCAGTGAGAGCAAATTTTTGTTCATAAAATTTAATATACTCTTGCACCCTGGTATGTGGACACTGTTTGTGAGAGTGCACCTATGTGGAGATATATATAGGTCTCCCTATGGCTGATGGGGAAACCAGATGTGGACTCCTTGCCCAGTGTGCTTAGAGGGATATGGCTGCACCTCACTGACGAGGCCCATAGGAGGCTAAAACGATCGTCTGGGGTTGTCATGTTTCTTGTTCAGAGGAGAATTGCCTGGTATTTCGGGACTGGACTGACCTCACTTGGCGGGATCAGACTGATATACTTTAGGAAAGTTTTCCTCTGTGAAAAGCACACTGGTCTAAAAGAGGCTGCTTCCGGGTGGTAAATCGCCATAGAACAAGCCACTGAGCTGTTGTTTGTTCCCGGTAGTGCGCTTCTCTCTTTGTATGCAAATTAATATGACCCTAGGGAGGTCTCCCTATGGGTGATGGGGAAAACCAGACGTGGACTCCTTGCCCAGTGTGCTTAGAGGAATGTGGCTGCACCTCACTGACGAGGCCCATAGGAGGTTGAAACGATCGTCTGGGGTTGTCATGTTTCTTGTTCAGAGGAGAATTGCCTGGTATTTCGGGACTGGACTGACCTCACTTGGCGGGATCAGACTGATATACTTTAGGAAAGATTTCCTCTGTGAAAAGCACACTGGTCTAAAAGAGGCTGCTTCCGGGTGGTAAATCACCATAGAACTAGCTGATGAGCTGTTGTTTGTTCCCGGTAGTGCGCTTCTCTCTTTGTATGCAAATTAATATGACCCTAGGGAGGTCTCCCTATGGGTGATGGGGGAAACCAGACGTGGACTCCTTGCCCAGTGTGCTTAGAGGAATGTGGCTGCACCTCACTGACGAGGCCCATAGGAGGTTGAAACGATCGTCTGGGGTTGTCATGTTCCTTGTTCAGAGAAGAATTGCCTGGTATTTCGGGGCTGGACTGACCTCACTTGGCGGGATCAGACTGATATACTTTAGGAAAGTTTTAGAAAATACATTACTTGTTTATTCAATAACAATAAATTTATATGTGGCCCTTAAGGGTTCTTAAATCTAAAATATTGGCTTTCAAACCTGTCCTCAGACCTCTCTAACAGGCCAGATTTTGAAGAAATCTGAACTAGAGCACAGGTGAAATAATCAGCTGATTTGTAAACATTGTTATTTTACCTGCTCTTACCCAAGGTAATAATGAAAATCTGACCTGTTGGGGAGGCTTGAGGACAGGTTTGAAAACCAGTGGATTATAGCAATAGAGATGACAAGCGATTAAGTGCCAATGCAAAAACGTTACTGATTTATGGTACTCACCAAATGTAAACCCCGACAATCCACCAGGGCCGTCAAATGCTGGAGGTTTATCTCTGTGGAATTAAGAACCTTTTGGATGCGAATAAGATAATCCTGTAGAAAATAAAAGTATTGGATAAACAGCAGTTTGGGGTTTAAACAAATTTTATAATTAATTGTTTTAACAGAACCTTTGTTTTCATTGTCGAATATAAAGGTGGCATAGAAAGGTGCTGTCAGATGTACCATGAAATGCATTCAGTACACTACAAGCAAGGGGATCACTGGGTAATGAGAAAAACATATTTATTTGAAACCTTTAAGATGCCCAGCAAACAAATGGTTAAAGAGACATAATAATGTACCTTAGAGTTGGGGTAGTCTTTAGATGCTGATCGCATGAGGTCCAAAACATCATCTTGCATTTCTACTAAAGCTTTGTGACCACCTGACAGCATCTGTAGGAGACATACAAGGGATGATACAGAATTCCACAGATTTTCAGAAAGACATAGATCATAAGCAGTAATGATAAAAGGTGATCGAATGTAACAAATGCAGCAAAACAGAATTACTTTACCAAGATAAAGTGATTGATAAGTATGATGTTTTAGATACATCCCAGAGGTCTGATGTAGACATATAGCTGGGAGAAGCGCTGCAGGGCCAGAGCTCGGACGTGATGTGGTTATGGGACAGACAGATGGACTACAGGACCAAGGGTATAATCTGAGGCATGGTATGGGTCTAACATTGGGCTACAGGACCAAGGGTATAATTTGAGGCGTGATATGGGTCTAACATAGGGGCTACAGGGCCAAGGATATAATCTGAGGTGTGATTTGGGTCTAACATAGGGGCTACAGGACCAAGGGTATAATCTGAGGTGTGATATGGGTCTAACATAGGGGCTACAGGACCAAGGGTATAATCTGAGGTGTGATATGGGTCTAACATAGGGGGTACAGGGTCAAGGATATAATATGAGGCGTGATATGGGTCTAACATAGGGGCTACAGGGCCAAGGATATATTCTGAGGTGTGATATGGGTCTAACATAGGGGCTACAGGACCAAGGGTATAATCTGAGGTGTGATATGGGTCTAACATAGGGGCTACAGGACCAAGGATATAATCTGAGGTGTGATATGGGTCTAACACAGGGGCTACAGGACCAAGGATATAATCTGAGGTGTGATATGGGTCTAACACAGGGGCTACAGGGTCAAGGGTATAATGTGAGGTGTGATATGGTTCTAACATAGGGGCTACAGGACCAAGGATATCATCTGAGGTGTGATATGGGTCTAACACAGGAGCTACAGGACCAAGGGTATAATCTGAGGCGTGATATGGGTCTAACACAGGGGCTACAGGACCAAGGGTATAATCTGAGGTGAGATATGGGTCTAACATAGGGGCTACAGGACCAAGGGTATAATCTGAGGTGTGATATGGGTCTAATACAGGGCCAAGGCTTAAAATCTAAGGAAAAATATGGATGTGGAATTGGCAGAAAGGGTCTGATCTGAGGTCTAATTTAAGTATGGGGCTGCCAATAGTTGTAGGGTTGGGAACTGATCTGAGATCTAATTTGCGTATGGTGCTCACATGGTAATTGCAGGGCCATGAATCTGATCAAAGGTCCAATTTGGGTATGGGTTTGACAGACGGTTTGCATGGCCAGGATATGCTTTAAGGTCGGGGGTGCCTCCACATTTCTTTAGCACATAAGAGACACTTGATATAACACATAATAAAAACCTACTAGAATTTTATTTCTGACTTTTTGGATTAATCTGCTAAAAGTAATTTTGCCTGGCTCCTAAAACTGTGTTGCCAGTTCCTAAATTTGACATAAATTTGAAGAGGTAAATTAGAGTAAAAGCAGCCAATACAAAAATAATAAAAGTGGATTGCAACACATTTTCAATATGCTTAATCAAACATTTTCCTTTAAATTAAATTTTATTGCTTTTTAGGTCACTTCTTACTGTGTACACATTTTAGAGGCATTTCTTCACCACTGTAACGTCAAATGTAATCACACCGTATAGCTAAAGCAATTTTTTGTTCGTATTTGGAGAAAGGCTTTAAAACATATTGTTCTTGTTCCATATTATTTTTAAATGCAACAAGTATTGATGTTAACCTTCTACAAACATAACCATTTAAAATTTTAACTGCAGAACTATATTTTTACTGTTTTATAATTTACTGTAAAAAGCATACTTAGCCTTATTAAGAGTTAGATTTCGAGTGGAGCGCTAACAGTTACGCTTGAGTGAAAAGGGGTTTATCGCGGGTTTTGCGTGTGTCTGGTTTTTCGCTTGTATTACAAGTTGAAAGTAAACGCGATTGCTTGCGTGCAATTGAAGTTAACACAAATTGGGTTAAAGCTCTGGTTAATGGTTTTGCAAAACACATCAAAAATACATTACAAAAACATAATTTATGCTTACCTGATAAATTCCTTTCTTCTGTAGTGTGATCAGTCCACGGGTCATCATTACTTCTGGGATATTAACTGCTCCCCTACAGGAAGTGCAAGAGGATTCACCCAGCAGAGCTGCATATAGCTCCTCCCCTCTACGTCACTCCCAGTCATTCGACCAAGGACCAACGAGAAAGGAAAAGCCAAGGGTGAAGTGGTGACTGGAGTATAAATTAAAAAATATTTACCTGCCTTAAAAACAGGGCGGGCCGTGGACTGATCACACTACAGAAGAAAGGAATTTATCAGGTAAGCATAAATTATGTTTTCTTCTGTTAAGTGTGATCAGTCCACGGGTCATCATTACTTCTGGGATACCAATACCAAAGCAAAAGTACACGGATGACGGGAGGGATAGGCAGACTCTTTATACAGAAGGAACCACTGCCTGAAGAACCTTTCTCCCAAAAATAGCCTCCGATGAAGCAAAGGTGTCAAATTTGTAAAATTTGGAAAAAGTATGAAGCGAAGACCAAGTTGCAGCCTTGCAAATCTGTTCAACAGAGGCCTCATTCTTGAAGGCCCAAGTGGAAGCCACAGCTCTAGTAGAATGAGCTGTAATTCTTTCAGGGGGCTGCTGTCCAGCAGTCTCATAAGCTAAACGAATTATGCTACGAAGCCAAAAAGAAAGAGAGGTAGCGGAAGCTTTTTGACCTCTCCTCTGCCCAGAGTAAATGACAAACAGAGAAGACGTTTGTCGGAATTCCTTAGTTGCCTGCAAGTAAAATTTTAGAGCCCGGACTACATCCAGGTTGTGCAGTAGACGTTCCTTCTTTGAAGAAGGATTTGGGCATAAAGAAGGAACAACAATCTCTTGATTGATATTCCTGTTAGTAACTACCTTAGGTAAGAACCCAGGTTTAGTACGCAGGACTACCTTATCCGAATGAAAAATCAAATAAGGAGAATCACAATGTAAGGCTGATAATTCAGAGACTCTTCGAGCCGAGGAAATAGCCATTAAAAATAGAACTTTCCAAGATAACAACTTTATATCAATGGAATGAAGGGGTTCAAACGGAACGCCCTGTAAAACATTAAGAACAAGGTTTAAACTCCATGGTGGAGCAACAGTTTTAAACACAGGCTTAATCCTGGCCAAAGCCTGACAAAAAGCCTGGACGTCAGGAACTTCTGACAGACGTTTGTGTAACAGAATGGACAGAGCTGAGATCTGTCCCTTTAATGAACTAGCAGATAAACCCTTTTCTAAACCTTCTTGTAGAAAAGACAATATCCTAGGAATCCTAACCTTACTCCAAGAGTAACCTTTGGATTCACACCAATGTAGGTATTTACGCCATATCTTATGGTAAATCTTTCTGGTAACAGGTTTCCTAGTCTGTATTAAGGTACTAATATCTGACTCAGAAAACCCACGTCTTGATAAAATTAAGCGTTCAATTTCCAAGCAGTCAGCTTCAGAGAAGTTAGATTTTGATGTTTGAAGGGACCCTGTATCAGAAGGTCCTGTTTCAGAGGTAGAGACCAAGGCGGACAGGATGACATGTCCACCAGGTCTGCATACCAAGTCCTGCGTGGCCACGCAGGTGCTATTAGAATCACTGATGCTCTCTCTTGTTTGATTCTGGCTATCAATCGAGGAAGCAACGGGAAGGGTGGAAACACGTAAGCCATCCTGAAGTCCCAAGGTGCTGTCAGAGCATCTATCAGGACTGCTCCTGGATCCCTGGATCTGGACCCGTAACGAGGAAGCTTGGCGTTCTGTCGAGACGCCATGAGATCTATCTCTGGTTTGCCCCAACGTCGAAGTATTTGGGCAAAGACCTCCGGATGAAGTTCCCACTCCCCCGGATGAAAAGTCTGACGACTTAAGAAATCCGCCTCCCAGTTCTCCACTCCCGGGATGTGGATTGCTGACAGGTGGCAAGAGTGAGACTCTGCCCAGCGAATTATCTTTGATACTTCCATCATAGCTAGGGAGCTTCTTGTCCCTCCCTGATGGTTGATGTAAGCTACAGTCGTGATGTTGTCCGACTGAAACCTGATGAACCCCCGAGTTGTCAACTGGGGCCAAGCCAGGAGGGCATTGAGAACTGCTCTCAATTCCAGAATGTTTATTGGCAGGAGACTCTCCTCCTGACTCCATAGTCCCTGAGCCTTCAGGGAATTCCAGACGGCACCCCAACCTAGAAGGCTGGTGTCTGTTGTTACAATTGTCCAGTCTGGTCTGCTGAATGGCATCCCCCTGGACAGGTGTGGCCGAGAAAGCCACCATAGAAGAGAATTTCTGGTCTCTTGATCCAGATTCAGAGAAGGGGATAAGTCTGAGTAATCCCCATTCCACTGACCTAGCATGCACAGTTGCAGTGGTCTGAGGTGTAAGCGTGCAAAGGGTACTATGTCCATTGCCGCTACCATTAAGCCGATTACCTCCATACATTGAGCCACTGACGGGTGTTGAATGGAATGAAGAGTGCGGCAAGCACTTTGAAGTCTTGATAGCCTGTCCTCTGTCAGGTAAATCTTCATTTCTACAGAATCTATAAGAGTCCCCAGGAAGGGAACTCTTGTGAGTGGAACGAGTGAACTTTTCTTTTCGTTCACCTTCCATCCATGTGACCTTAGAAATGCCAGCACTAACTCTGTATGAGATTTGGCAGTTTGAAAGCTTGAAGCTTGTATCAGAATGTCGTCTAGGTATGGAGCTACCGAGATTCCCCGCGGTCTTAGTACCGCCAGAAGAGCACCCAGAACCTTTGTGAAGATTCTTGGCGCTGTAGCCAATCCGAATGGAAGAGCCACAAACTGGTAATGCCTGTCTAGGAAGGCAAACCTTAGGTACCGGTAATGATCTTTGTGAATCGGTATGTGCAGGTAAGCATCTTTTAAATCTACAGTGGTCATGTACTGACCCTCTTGGATCATAGGTAAAATTGTCCGAATAGTCTCCATCTTGAACGATGGAACTCTTAGGAATTTGTTTAGGATCTTTAAGTCCAGGAATGGTCTGAAAGTTCCCTCTTTTTTGGGAACCACAAACAGATTTGAGTAAAACCCCTGTCCCTGTTCCGATCGTGGAACTGGATGGATTACTCCCATTAACAAGAGCTCTTGTACGCAGCGTAGAAAAGCCTCTTTGTCTGGATTGTTGACAATCTTGACAGATGAAATCTCTCTCTTGGAGGAGAGTATTTGAAGTCCAGAAGGTATCCCTGAGATATTATCTCTAGCGCCCAGGGATCCTGAACATCTCTTGCCCAAGCCTGGGCGAAGAGAGAAAGTCTGCCCCCCACTAGATCCGATCCCGGATCGGGGGCCCTCAATTCATGCTGTTTTGGGGGCAGCAGCAGGTTTCCTAGTCTGCTTGCCCTTGTTCCAGGACTGGTTAGGTTTCCAGCCTTGTCTGTAGCGAGCAACAGCTCCTTCCTGTTTTGGTGCAGAGGAAGTTGATGCTGCTCCTGCTTTGAAATTACGAAAGGAACGAAAACTAGACTGTCTAGTCTTGGCTTTGGCTTTGTCCTGAGGCAGGGCATGGCCTTTACCTCCTGTAATGTCAGCGATAATCTCTTTCAACCCGGGCCCGAATAAGGTCTGCCCTTTGAAAGGTATATTAAGCAATTTAGACTTAGAAGTAACATCAGCTAACCAGGATTTTAGCCACAGCGCCCTGCGTGCCTGAATGGCGAATCCTGAATTCTTCGCCGTAAGTTTAGTAAGATGTACTACGGCCTCCGAAATGAATGAATTAGCTAGTTTAAGGACTCTAAGCCTGTCCGTAATGTCGTCCAGAGTAGCTGAACCAATGTTCTCTTCCAGAGACTCAATCCAGAATGCCGCTGCAGCCGTGATCGGCGCAATGCATGCAAGGGGTTGCAATATAAAACCTTGTTGAACAAACATTTTCTTAAGGTAACCCTCTAACTTTTTATCCATTGGATCTGAAAAAGCACAGCTATCCTCCACCGGGATAGTGGTACGCTTAGCTAAAGTAGAAACTGCTCCCTCCACCTTAGGGACCGTTTGCCATAAGTCCCTTGTGGTGGCGTCTATTGGAAACATTTTTCTAAATATCGGAGGGGGTGAGAACGGCACACCGGGTCTATCCCACTCCTTAGTAACAATTTCAGTAAGTCTCTTAGGTATAGGAAAAACCTCAGTACTCGTCGGTACCGCAAAATATTTATCCAACCTACACATTTTCTCTGGTATTGCAACTGTGTTACAATCATTCAGAGCCGCTAACACCTCCCCTAGTAATACACGGAGGTTTTCCAGTTTAAATTTAAAATTTGAAATATCTGAATCCAGTCTGTTTGGATCAGAACCGTCACCCACAGAATGAAGTTCTCCGTCCTCATGTTCTGCCACCTGTGACGCAGTGTCTGACATGGCCCTAATATTATCAGCGCACTCTGTTCTCACCCCAGAGTGATCACGCTTACCTTTTAGTTCTGGTAATTTAGCCAAAACTTCAGTCATAACAGTAGCCATATCCTGTAATGTGATTTGTAATGGCCGCCCAGCTGTACTCGGCGCTACAATATCACGCACCTCCCTCTGAGCGGGAGATGTAGGTACTGACACGTGAGGCGAGTTAGTCGGCATAACTCTCCCCTCGTTGTTTGGTGAAATTTGTTC
>NC_069509.1:145168332-145210832 GCF_027579735.1 Bombina bombina | reverse complement strand
CAGGACTGTAGTCTTGGGAATAAGATGTTTTGGGGTCCTTCCCTGCGATCTTGTGTATGGTCCTTGTCTTGTGGAAACTTCCAGAGTTTTGTAGCTGGAGCCTAAGTGTCTCTCCGGAGTATGGTATTTCAGCCTGTGTTCTCTGGTCCTCAGTTTTGATGAAATTGCTTATAATATACCTCCTGAATTCCAGATGTTCCACTCCAGGGCTGGTTGTCTGTTTTAGAAGCTCCCAGTTTAGCACTGTTGATGTTTGCTGGAACACCCAGTGAAAGGGGCTGGGTAAACAAAAAGAGCAGACACTCTCCCCCCTTCCCTGAGTACTATTTATGTCTCTTTAAGCATTTCATGCCTTCAACAAAGATGGAAAACAAACTCTACTAATCTCTTAATGTAAACTATAATGCCCAACTCAGGTCTCCAAAGGTCACAAACAACCATGAATGAACAAATGTGGATGAACTCTACTTTATTAATCCACCTTTGTTCATTCATGGTTGTTTGTGACCTTTGGAGACCTGAGACATCATCAACAGTGCTAAACTGGGAGCTTCTAAAACAGACAATAAGCCCTGGAGTGGAACATCTGGAATTCAGGAGGTATATTATAAGCAATTTCATCAAAACTGAGGACCAGAGAACACAGGCTGAAGTACCATACTCCGGAGAGACACTTAGGCACCAGCTACAAAACTCTGGAAGTTTCCATAAGACAAGGACCATACACAAGATTGCAGTGAAGGACCCCAAAACATCCTATTCCCAAGACTACAGTCCTGAGGCTCTTCAACTCGCTAACCTAAGAAGGGACGGCCTATACTCCTTACATGATCATTCATTACCTCATATGATTGAGGTAATTTTCGGTAAGGAGACATCCACTCATTTACTATATTATTAATTTGGCTCCTGCACCTACGTGTAACTTAGTTAAGAATATTTCTGAACTAATTCTTATATTTGCCATTGACTCCTTGCACTAATTTTGTACTTTTATTTGTATTTAGTTGCGCTGAATTACCACAATTTGCTCTCTTTTTTCCTTTATTACCTACTGTGCTAGGGGTACACATAATCATTGGTTCATGCTGCACAATACTACTAGTTACTGCTAACTTGATATTTACATATATAGATCTCAATCCATTGTATATACACCCTCTGAACACGGATATTAACCTTGGGACAAGATCCAATTGCATGCTGGTCACATCCTTTGCAGTTTATATATATACACACACAGTATATACACACACAAACATATATACTGCAGGGTCCTAGACACGTCCAGATAAAATTTACCAGGCCTTGAGTTCACTTGGGTTGAGAACCACTGATCTAGGGTATCCTCTGGCTTTGCACACTTTGAGTACTATATGCAGCAGTGTTTGCAACAATGTTTGTCACAATGTTGTATATATACTGCAACTACCTAGTACAGCAGAATTCTTTGGTGCTTCACAAATTATGATAAATGATGATGATAATAATAATAATAATAATAATGAAAATACTACCTCCATATGCTGTTATGGAAAGGAGCTATGTTTCGACAAGGATACAAGGAGAAAGAGGTAAATTTGATAATAGATGAAAAACATAAATTATGCTTACCTGATAATTTCCTTTTCTTCTGATGGAAAGAGTCCACAGCTGCATTCATTACGATTGGGAAATAAGAACCTGGCCACCAGGAGGAGGCAAAGACAACCCAGCCAAAGGCTTAAATACTCCTCCCACTCCCCTCAACCCCCAGTCATTCTCCGAGGAACAAGGAACAGTAGTAGAAATATTAGGGTGAAAGGTGCCAGAAGAATATAAGGACGCCCCACATAAAATTACAGGTGGGGATCTGTGGACTCTTTCCATCAGAAGAAAAGGAAATGATCAGATAAGCATAATTTATGTTTTTCTTTTTTCTTCTTAAATGGAATAAGTCCACAGCTGCATTCATTACTTTTGGGAAAACAATACCCAAGCTATAGAGGACACTGAATGCCAAGACGGGAGGGAACAATAGGCGGCCATACTGAGGGCACCAGGCCTGAACCTCTACCCAATAAAAAACCCTGCTTCGTCCGAAGCCGAGAAAACTTTAAGAGGAAAAGCCCCAATGACACTGACTCGCAGTTAGTCCAGAAGTCAAACTAGAGACCGCAAACGGACTCGACTGAGCCAACAGTCCTCCAGGAGACACCGTCGCCCAACAAACGGTCCCCCACAGCTCATCTCCACAAATGAAGGAGACACCAGCCGAAACCCCCAAGGGAACTAGGCAAAGGAGAACCAAAGAAACCGAAAGGTCCCCTAATACAAAAAAAGAACACCTCCACGAGTGAGCCCAGCTCACAGAGAGCCAAAGGGGCCCAAACAGGGAAAGGAGGCCATGCCTATACCAAGCGAAACCCGGGATAAGACCGGGCACAGAAACAGAACAGACGTCTCTCCAACATCCTGAAAGCACGGAATGCAACTGAAGAGGCAAAGGCCTCTATTTAACAAAGTCTGGCGGACCTGATCCGCCAGACATCGCTGAATACGGAGAGCAATACGCTCTCCGTATTCAGCATTGCACCAGCAGCTCACAAGAGCTGTTGGTGCAACGCCGCCCCCTGCAGACTTGCGGCCAATGGGCCACCAGCAGGGAGGTGTCAATCAACCCGATCGTACTCGATCGGGTTGATTTCCGGTGATGTCTGTCCTCCTGCTCAGAGCAGGCGGACAGGGTTATGGAGCAGCGGTCTTTGTGACCGCTGCTTCATAACTGCTGTTTCTGACGAGTCTGAAAAATCGCCAGAAACACGGGCTGTCAAGCTCCTTTCAGAGCTTGATAGATAGGCTCCAAAGTCCTCCCAGTGTCTGACCATAGAATACCAAAGCATTCGACCATGAAAAAAATGTATAATACACCCAGGAGAAAAAAAAACAAGTTTAAGAACACAGAGTCCATCACAGGACGACACACACAGAGGGTACTTGCGAGGAAGAAGAAGCAGTCAAGCAAGAAACAGACCGCAAAAGCAACCCCCAGACAGAGGGCACGCTCCAGACAACCTAAGTCGCCGGACTTACACACAGGTCCTTAAAAAGGGGAACACAAAACCTAAATTGAGGCCCCCCGAGAAGGAGAGTATACCCTCAGAACCTCGAAGGAAGAGTAAATCCCCTTCTGAAATCAAAGGAGCTAGTTGAAAAGAAAATCTATACCCTAGCAGACTAAGCTAACAGGATAGACTCAACAAACTTACACATCCAGAGGAGACTGCGACCCGAACGCAACTCCTTAGACCGCTCGGCCATCCTGACCTGTAGATCCACACCCAGCTGGACCAACCCAGCCTCAGGGATTCAAGACAGGGGAACAAAAGAATCCCGAAACAGGTACAGGAACAAGCGTAAGGATAGCACGGCCATCCCCACAGAGTACAAGTACAACCCGACTCTGAAAACAGACAACAAGGCCATAGACCTAAGGATCTATCAAAATAAAGGCCCAACAAGTCTGCTTGGAATCAGCAAGACCCCAGGGGGAACCAATCCCACCCTTCTGCCTCCCATCCAGGAGAAGCCCCAAGCAAGTACTCTATCTCCATAGGGAGGAGAATATCCCCTAAAGAAAATGGATGACGCCGAAAGGGCAACAACTGTCCTCAAGGGACAAAGTCACTGGCTAATGGGAAAATAAATTCTCAACACAGATGTCTTAGAAAAGGACCCCCCCCCCTACAAGTAGCTTACCAAGCAGAGGCACAGCCAACCCAGTCGCCTGCAGAGCAGGGAATCCACGGGAACATTGGCAAGCTGACCAGGGGACTGCAACCCTAAGGCGCACCAGAAATTGGACATCCAACGCCAGCAGCTGGGTATGAACCAACCACCCTTGAGGCACAACCCACACGGCTAACCACCAGATGAAATGGGCTACTCTGTGGCAAAGAGTAAAAAATACTCAGAAAACCTGGCCAACCATGACCAGGTTAGGTAGATGGTGCAAGGATATAGCTCAAGTTCCCACTACCATGGAGCACCCCGACCAGCCCTGAGATCCAAGATTCCAAAACCACCTAAGACTGGGTTAGGAAAAAAGGCCAAGCAAAGCTTCAGCAACCGGAAGTCTCAGGGAGAAAAACAGGTCTGGGCACCTAATAGTTCAGGCAAACCTTACCCTAGAACTAAACAGCCCAACTGGCCAAAAAGCCAGACACAAGGGTATGGATGCATATCCAGAGAATCCGGATAGCTAGAAGAACTCGAAAGCCCCGACCAAAGGAAGGAACCACCCCTATCTAAAGTCTAACGCTCCAAGGAGCAAGGCTAGAAGTCGTATGAAGATACTTCTCAGAGCCTCAGGACAACCAATTGAGGTAAAAAAGTCACCCTATCACCTCCGCACAAGCAGAGGACACAAGGAAGAGAAAGGCACTAAGCCTACTCAGCTCCGGAAAACCCTGAGCTAAAAAAAGTCCCCTTAGGGAACAACCATCACCTGGAAACACAGATCCCTAAAAGGAGATCCCACTCACCTGGAGACAATGGAAGAAAGGGCTCTTATAACTCAGACAGACAGTACAAGTCAAAGAGTAAGAGCTGCATCTAGATACACTACAAACAGCTTACACCTACACCTGCAAGGTGTCAAGAGCTGCAACTGGTTTCAAACTGCAAACCTTCCGCATGCTAGACAGCAATCCTGTACAAGCTATTGGATCAAGCCCAAAAGGACAATCCAGAGGCCTAAAAATGAAGGCCAAACCGCTCAACTGCGGTAAGGGGCCTTAAGCCCTCCAAACCTCCACCACATGGGGGATGAAAACTCTAAGTTCCAATGAAATCAGATGTCAGAGTGACGCAGCAGAAAACTCGACAACGCCGATTGCTTGAGGAGCTGTTAATCTGAGTCGGGATGGTTTCGCAGAAAGACTCTCTCTGCATCTCCGGACTCTAACTTTCATCCAAGCCCTCACTGAGAGACTGACAGGACTACTTAAAACTCCTGTCTCATGCCAAAGAGTACTACCGCCCATAAGAGACAAAAAAAAACAAAAATTAAAAATTCTGACACTTCTCTGCCAACCTCCTGGGACGAAAGGCAAAGAATGACTGGGGGATGAGGGGAGTGGGAGGATTATTTAAGCCTTTGGCTGGGGTGTCTTTGCCTCCTCCTGGTGGCCAGGTTTTTATTTCCCAAAAGTAATGAATGCAGCTGTGGACTCTTTCCATTTAAGAAGAAAATTGTAATTTGTTTTTGTTTTAAGGGACATTAAATAGTTGGACCAGCTGCACTCTTATTTTAACTCTTACAGGTGCCGGCTGCTGATACTCCGCAACTTTATACGTGACCATCTTGGAGCTCAGGTATTCTTGCACTCTATGACTCAGATCACTGATGATGTTGGCTTTTTGACAGCTGTATTGTGCACGTTGGGTAAGGGCGCAAGACACATAGCAGGAAATTTACATTGTTACAGTGGTTGTATTGCTCCATATTATTCATAAGCTTTTTTATATATATATGGTATTTAACTTTTAAACTGTAAGGAGAATTTATCAAGCTGCATTCACAGCTTCTGACACGTGGCAACCACAAATTTAAGAAGCAGTTCCTGCTTCTTTCCACAACTTTAGAGGTGGCGGAGAGAAATCCCCCTGAACCTGCTCTTGCGTGATTGGTTTCACTGGAGCAGGGGGCAGGATTGCACAAGATGCTGCATTGCGGGTGGCAGACAGCTTCTCTTCTTGCAAACCTGTCTGCTTTGGAGCTAGATCATTTTTCCCTGTGATAAAAACTGCAAAAATGTAAACCTCGCACTCTGTATTATTTGTGCTAACTCAAAGTGCTTGTTACGGCTGTGAAAAAGCTGAGAAAAATATAGCTGATCTGTGAGTGTTCACCATTTCTATTTCAAAGTGCAAGAATATGTGAGCTCCAACATGGCAGCCCTGTGTATGAAAATGCAGAGCTTCACCAAATGGCACCTCTTAAGGGTTAAAAAAGAGAGCTGCAGGCACGAGAGGAAAAATAAAATCACATTAAGTAGCAATCATTCTGTTAAAGCGGTGTCTAGCTGTTTAAATGGATATGACACTCAACATTTTTCTTTCATGATTCAGATAGAGCATGCAATTTTAAATAACTTTTTGATTTACTTCCATTATCAATTTTTCTTTGTTCTCATGGTATCTTTTGTTGAAAACCAGGGACGTAAGCTCAGAGGCCGGCCAATTTCTGGATCACTATATGGCAGCAGCTTTGCAGCAATGTTATCCATTTGCCAGATAACTAGAAAGCCATATAGTGCTCCAGACATCTTTTAACCCCTTAATGACCAGCGACATACCCTGTACGTCGCTGGTCTTTAAATGGGGATTGCTTCTTTGACAGCGTGGTCTTGCCGCCAGCGTCGAGACCACGCTATTCCAGGATGCCAGCAGCCAGAAGGGAGGTCATACTAGTGCGGTTGTGCTGCTCACGGTGAGACCCTTGCTACTATGACCTGAAAAAAAACCTTAACGACCAGTCGTTAATGGGTTAAATAGGAGTATCACACTCTGGTGCCCTCAAATAGCCTAGGGGGGGATAAAGATAATACATTTACCTTATTGAACAATTCATTATTTATAAAATAATAAAATCATCAATGCGTTATAATTTAATATGTTTTATATTTATTATACCAGATAAAAGTATATCTAAGAAATACCCTAATAGTACCAAGGGTATAAACACAATTCATCAGCTAAAGATGTAAAAATGTCCATCCATTAATTCATCAATGCATCAACAAGACATAGATCTAAAAATATATATCAATTTATAAAAAATATATAAAAATGGTTCGTCAAAAGTTCATAAAAGTTCAAATGCCCTTGAAGTCAAATTGATCAGCTTAAAGTGAAGGTCCATTTTGATGAATTAGTGCCCAGTTTTTAATAAATCTATTAAAAACAAGGGCACTTTAATTCATCAAAATTGACATTTCACCGTTTTCTTCAAAAACGTAACTTTTAATCCTTGCAGAAGCTCCAGCGATTCCCCCGGCTGTATGAAAGCCTCTGCAGACGTCAGAAATGACGAATCAGGCTTCCTCCAATCACAGCTTCTCCCCCCGGGGGAATCTTGGCCTGATGCAACACTGTGATTGGAGGAAGCTGGATTCATCATTTTGGACCCGCGAAGACGGCTTGTGACGGGCGGAGGAATCGCTGGAGCGGCTGCCAGGTTTAAAAGGTACGTTTTTGAAGAAAAGGAGTGAAATGTCAATTTTGATTAATTAAAATGCCCTTGATTTTAATAGGTTTATTAAAAATCGGGCACTAATTCATCAAAATGGACCTTCACTTTAATATGGAAGGAACATTGACTTTAGTATAATCAAGTATCCATATTTGTAACCACTTGTCAGTCACAGTCAGAGAACGAACTTTATCTCTTCCATATGTGCACTTTAAACATATGCAATAAAAAAACGATATGTTGGAGCTGTATAGTGATCACTATAATTGTTCACAGATCTTCCTGGATTCCTAGATGTTTCCGTTTCTTGGAGCCCTTACTTTAGGTATGTATTTATGTCCTTCTTCCTTCAACTGGTGTAGCGATGTCTATCAGTAGAGTCCCTTACCTCCTAAACTGAGGGCCGCTACAGTTTCCGTACAAGATGAGACTTGATTACCACCGGTGTCTGTCCAGGGACCTGATTTAAGTCAGCCTTTAGCATTGGTTGTTTCTCATTTGTGTGCTAAATGCACCAGACGCCTACCTAGATATCTCGTCAACAAAGAATATCACGGGAACAAAGCAAATTTGATAATAGAAATAAATTGGAAACTTTTTTTAAAAATTGTATTCTCTGTCTAAATCATAAAATAATTGTTTTGGGTTTCATATCCCTTTAATGTTCCTTTGTCACAATTGTGTCCCTTTAAAAATGCTAGAGTCTCAGGAAATGAAAATATTAAACCAGTGATAAAGTGTTACAGAATATCACTGGCGCAAGGATGTTTTTTTTTTTTTTTTTATTAAAAACTGGATAAACTTTACCTTCTGGAATTTCTAATTTTTCATCAAGTGCTTGTCAAATGCATAAGTGTTTAAATTTGGTCCTCTTTTGCGCCAGATTTAAAATAAACTTTCTGGAGACAGTTTACAAAACTTCCATCGGCTATGAATAAAACCTTCTGTGCTAATATCAGATTTGTCAGCTTTTACCCTGCTCTGAAAAATTCTCAGGATAACAAATAACAAAAAAATATACTGGTCAATTCCCAAACAGCCATAATAATACTACAAAAACAAACACTAGCAACCACTTGATATTTAGTAATGAAAGAAAAGCATGTTACTGGATTCATCATAGAACAAAAAAGTATTACAAATAATTAAAATCAGAATGTATATGTTTTTTCATGTGCACAAAACGCGTTAAGTATAGGGATACTTGGTCCGTTTCTTTTCTGGCTGTTTTGTGTTTTCTTTCATTTTAATTTGATCTAATACATTCCGTATTTTTAAATACTTGCTCCTGCTTGAAGCGTTCTGTATTTGTGCTGGGGAGCTTTGTGATAGTACCCGTGAGTGCTCCTGTGTAATTGATTTAACACATGAAGTGGAACTAACAGGACATTTATATTGCCTGGTATTTCAGGGTCGCACTGACCTTGTTAAGCGACATCAGACTGATACTTAAGGAAAGTTTTCCTCTGTGAAAAACACAATTGGGCAAAAAGAAGCTACTCCCAGGTGGTAACTCGCCATAGAACAAGCCGCTGAGCTGTTGTTCGTACATGGCAGACTGCTTCTCTTTCTGTATGTATTTGTATTATGACCCTGGGGAAAGTCTCCCTAAGGGTGATCGGGTAAACCAGATGTGGACTCCTTGCCCAATGTGCATAGAGAAATACAGCTGCACCTCACCGACGAGGCCCACAGGAGGTTGAAATTATAATTTTAACGCCATTTTGTAAACTACTGTTTCCATAGCAACATTCTAGTTGGTGATTGGTCACGATTGTTTTAAATGGCAAGGAGTTTCTTGTATAGATTATGCTATGACTAAGTGCTGACCGGCATGAAACGCGTAAGAATTTTCCTTCCTCCTCCTTATTTGCTGTATTTTTTAACTGGAATAAAGATAAAATTTTTAACCTCCTTTTGAGTCGCTGGAGTGCTGCCATATTCTTTAAATTTGAGGCTGAAATGATCGTCTGGGGTTGCCATTTCACTAGTACAGAGGAGAATTGGCTCGTATTACAGGACTGAACTGACCTTGCTAGGCGGGATTAGACTGATATACTTCAGGAAAGTTCTCCTCTGTGAAAAGCCTAATTGGGCTAAAAACAGCTACACCCAGGTGGTAATGGGACAATAGAACAAGCTACTGAGCTGTTGTCCGTTCCTGGCCGACTATTTCTCTTTAAGTAAGGAAATTTATATTTGTGCACATCCAGCTAGCAGTGATAACTCCCATGGCTGTATTGGTAGAAAAAAAAAATACAAACCTCTGCCAGAAAGTAAAAGTTGGCGTATTTAGCACAGAAATTTATGTATTCAAATGACCTATTTTAGATGCAACATATAAACAATTACTACAGTGCCCCTTTAATAGAATCAGAATTAATCCCAGTGAAACAAAGGCAGAAAACACCTTGGGATATACCAAGTTTTGATGGGTTCTATTTAAAATTATAGTTGAGATCAAAACCCTTTAAATATCACCCTGCCCACATCTAATTAAAGTCGCGCTTCACTTGAGAATGTTAATGAGCTTTATTTCTCAGACCTATCAGCATTTTTTTTTTTTTACTTCACAGCTCATTCTCTTCTGCAAGAGAAAATTTAATATACCCAATAACAAATCCTAGAGGCTAATATGCATTATTTCATCAGATACTGTGACCTATATATATTTATGCACTAACACATATAAACACATATATAGATACATACAAATTGTATAAATACAATAGGCCGAAACGTACGCCTGGGGTTTTGCTGTTTCTCTCGTTCAGAGAGGGATTGCCTGGTATTTCGGGGCTGGACTGTACTGTGAAGTCAGGATCAGACTGATATGCTTCAGGAAAGTTCTTCTCTGTGAAAGGCACATGTTGAGCAGAAAGAGGCTGCTTCTTGGGTGGTAACTAGCCATAGAACAAGCTATTATGCTATTGTTCGTTTATAGGTTGAGCGCTTCTCTCTTTTTCTGTCTACATACAAATTGTGTTGTTTTATAGCCATGTGCATTTTGCTTCAGATGAATGGGAAAAAAATGGCTGTATGCTTTCTATTTATTTAAAAATGCAAAATGAGCAATCCCTTTAATGATTAAATAAATGCATGAAACAAAACAATTTATATTTTAAGCAACTTTCCAGTTTACTTCTGACATCTGCTTTGTTCTCTTTGTATCCTTAATTGAAGAGCATACCTAGGTAAGGTTCAGAGGCAGAAGTGATCCTAAACTTTATTCTTCAACAAAGGATACCAGTAGAACAATGTAAATTTGATAATAGACGTATAGTGGAAAGTTGTTTAAAATTGCATGTTCTTTATGAATTATCAAAGCGTAAATTAAATTTACTGTCCATTTAAGTTTAAATTGCTGTTCAACTGCCCCTCTCATGCCCTGGTAACATTCGCCATAGGAAATAACTCAATTGGTAGAGATAGAACAAAGCAAAATAATATTATTTCAAATGAATGATTCCTTTGTCTGTGCTTTACTCATTTACATATATACTGCATTTTATGCTGGTTTCTAAGCACAACATGTAAAACATTGGAGAGATTGCAGAGAAATACAAACTCAATGTTTTCCTGTAACCCAAGAAGTCTCAGGACAAATGTTTTTATACTAATACAATTTCAGATGTCATTTTACGCTGGTATCTCAGTAGATTATGACCCACTTTATTATATTATGGGTTTTAATTGGAATGGAAAACCTGCACACTAAGCCTGAAATTAAATAAGAAGGATTATTAACTATGCACTTTGTTGCATGACAATACGTACAGTAATTTAGGGAAAACGTTATACTGAAAACTACCAACTCTTTAAAGGGACACAATTAAAGGGGCATACCCCCCCCCCCCTCCAATTATTTTTTTTTTTTCATTATTCAGATAGAGCATACAATTTTATTTTATTTTTTTTTAATTTTTTTTTTAATTTTTATAATTTTTTATTGGTAAACCATTCAGGGGAACATAAGGAAAAAGAGGATAAAGTTAGCGACATTAGTTACATATTAGGGGAGTATACAGGAACACAAACAGAGAGTAAAAGCTAAAAGGATTATTCCTTATTCTTTTTTATCTTTCTGATCAAACAAGTGAAAAAGCGACCAGGAACAGAATATAAGGGATTGTTCCATATCTCATGTAACTATATGCATACATCCTAGTGGCCTGACGTAAAAACGAAAAAAAGAATAGTTAAGGCAAGATAGATCTGTCTCTAATTTTGGCCGAGCACAGCCTAGTACCCTAGATATGTAACCTGATCTCATCAAATTAGCCCCTAAATGGAAACCAAAAATAAGTTTTTTTCTGTTTTTAGGACAACCAGCTGTGATATTATTAAGTTTCGAAGTTCGATGAAGTAAATCACAGCTATCGACAGAGGACAAAAAGATCCTCCAGACATGGGGCTAAAACATAGAAAAGGACAATAACAAACAAAAAGAGAGGAGGAAAAAGAAAAAAAAAAAAAGGGAAAAAAAGGGAAAAAAAAGGGAAAAAAAACCCCAGAAGGGAAAAAAAGAAGGGGAGGGTAGGCTGGGATCACTTCCGGCAAAAACCCGGATGCTTAGACTTTACCATATTCCTAATAGTACTAATTCACTATCTTTAAAGGGATGAATAATATATTCAATCTCGCTGGGGGGGGGGGGGGGGGGGGGGAGAGCATACAATTTTAAACAACTTTGAAAATACTACTATTATCAAATTTGCTTTGCTCCCTTGGTATCCTTTGTTGAAAAGTATACCTAGATAGGTTCAGAAGCAGCAATTCACTACTGGGAGCTAGCTGCTGATTGGCAAAAGATTATTTTAGCATTATTGCTATCACTCCAATTAAACAGAAATAAAGTCTTGATTTTTATTTACTTATCAAAACTATATATTATTTTTAGTAGACAACCAAAGGTATTGATCTTAAACCATTTTTATATATTTCATGCCACCATTTTGCCTCAAAAAGTGATCATATTAAGAAAATTATTAACTTTCTAAAAAACATTGGGTTTCTCACTGAAATTATTTACATCCACTTGTGCAGTCATAACAGAAATGGTTGTAAAAGCTGCTCTAAGATCCCCTTTGATCAGAAACAATAAACCTACAAGGCTTTGCAAATTGCACCTGCGCACCATACTTCTGAGATGCCAGTCATTGAAGGGGTTAATTAATCAGCTGGTAAGGGTAATAGTATTGTAATGTAGGTATTACCCTCCCACCTGACACCTCCCAGATCCCACCCAAACAGCTCTCTTCCTCCTTCACCCACACTCCTCCCCCATCTTAGGTACTGGCAGTTAGTCTGCTAGTATACAGTTTAGGACTTTTTTTTTCTGCAGTGTAGGGAACCCTCCTCAACTCTCCCACCTCCTTGATCACTCCCAAACAACTCTCTAACCTTGCACCCCCCCCCCCACTAGTGGCAGCCATCTAAGGTACTGCCAGTACCCAGTTCATATCTATTTTTATTTATTTGTTTAATTTATTTATTATTTTATGTAGTATAGGGGCCCCCTTATCTCCCCCAATCATTATATAGGGTGCTATCCACCCCATTCAACCCGTTTTCCATAGTGTAGCATCCCATTCCTGGCCTGCCCTCCCACCTCTGCCACTTGGCCGCCAACCTCCCTCCCCCTCCAATGGAGATCATTGCAAACAGTGACACGGACCGACGATCTGCCTTTGTACAGTAATGGAGCACCAATCATGGCTATCATATGAACGCAGATGCCGAAAGCCCTCAAAGCACCAAATTTCGGTTGTCACCTGAAAACCAAGACTGTTTGGGCTTCTTGAAGCAGCAATATAGATCGATCTATGTTATGCAGTACGCTGGGCTATGTACTTAGATCTACGTCTTATTGGCTCAAGGGGTAAAACTATCATGATTCAGACAGAGCATGCAATTTAAAAATTACATTTTCAATTTCCTTCCATTACCAACTATATAAATGCTGTAATATAACCCCTGCTGGTACCAATCATTGTTTTCTGGTGTGTTTACGCTAAGTACTCTGCAAAAATTAACTCAAATGATCGCACATATGCCAAAACATATACAAATGTCATTGCTAGTATAAACAGTTGCATGCCATATGTTGTGACGGTAATTTATATCACGTGGCAGATCAACATGCAAGAGTAGGGCTAGGCAGCTCCTTCACTATATTTAACGAGACAAGAAACTCAAATTTCAAAAATCATATGCTCTACGGCTGTTTGTCCTGAGTAGGAAAGAGTCGGTGAGCCAGCTGGGTTTACTTGGAAGCTGCAGTATTTGCAGATCACAAGTGTGAATTTACCTATGTGTTTAAACACTTTGCGAGAGATTAGATACGCAGAGTTCCGGTATGGGTAGTATAAAAATGACATGCTCTAATGAGTTTTAGAATGTCAGATTTGCTTTACAATGTCCCTTTAAATGTTTTAAAGGGAATTAACATTTGAGTATCTTGTCCCTTGAATTATAGCGAACAAGCTACTAAGCACTACTCTTGCAGGATATAAATTATATAGTCACAACATATTCTGCGGATCCAGTGTGAGAAGTAAAAAAATATATAAGGACAGTAAAATGAAAAAGGGATATGAAACCCAAAAATGTTCTTTCCTGATTCATATAGATCATACAATTTTAAACAACTTTCCAATTTACATCAATTATGTAATTTGCTATTTATCACCTCCAAACGTAACGAGCGCAAACTATGAAAACGGAAAAGCACCAAATAGTGTAATTTAGTTTGTTTTATTTATACAGAATAAGGGTACTCACAAACATGTATTCATAAAATGCATCTAAGATTTTTTTTTAAGCTCATCGTTGGTGCAGACAAAGCATTTCCCGGCTGCAACTGGCTGCTTTCTCAAGAGGATGTGAAAAAGTGGCCAATTGTGGACGGGAAACAAGTTGGGGCAGTGTACAGGAGTCCTTTAAGTTGCAGAGCCCAGAGGCAGAACTTTTTTTCACTTTCTGCAATGAGAATGTTTTTGTGAAAATTTTTCTGCAGATCATTTTGAAATGAAACTCAATTTTGAATTAGGCAGTTACACTAAAACACCAGCTCAGCTGCAATGTGTTGATTAACTGGAGAATAAAGCAATTGTTAAAAAAAAAAGTAGTAATTAAAAGGTGTATTGCTCACAAGAATGTCTTACATTCAGGAGTCACAGCTTTGCAGACCAGGAAAGGCTATGGGATGGGTTGAAAATATTCCTGAGAATCAATCAGTGCTCCATATTTGACTGTTCTCTTCAAACAGCACTTCACTCTGACTGTATCATGTTGAGGAAAACGTAAGTGCAGCCAGAGCACAACCTGATATTAAAATTAAAGCACTAATAGTGCTTGCATGTGTCCAGTTCTTTCTGCAGACATGCTGCCTTTTCTGCGATGACATCTCAGATCAAGCATGTTCTGCCTTGGGGTTGCAGAGTACTGAGTTTGGCAAGCCGTGTCAAGTGGTGACATCACACGCCGACTTTCACGATCGGTATAGGAGGACTCAGTGCAGTCTGCTTAAAAGAGATCTTAGATGCATTTTATGAATACATGTTTGTGAGTACCCTTATTCTGTATAAATAAAACAGTGTACAAAAGAAATTATACTATTTAGGGCTTTTCTGTTTTCATAGTTTGCGCTCTTCACGTTTGGAGGTGATAATTGGTTTGTGAAAGCTGCAAGACAAGCAGTGTTTTTAGAGAAGCGGCACTCATGGAACAGATAATTGAAAAGCTTCTATTTCAAGAAAATATTTGTTTAAATTTTTGGCTACTAACTTGCCAATAACCCTTCCGCAAAGAACATAAAGTAAGGCTGTGATATTATGTTGTATTGACATTGTGCTAACAGTTTTTGTTTTCTTATATAATTTGCTATGTTCTATTGGTATCCTTTGTTGAAAAGCACTCCTAGGTAGGCTCAGGATCTGGGATCTAAATGCTTATTGGTGGCTGCACATATATACCTTTTATCAATGGCTTTCCAATGTGTTCAGCTACCTCCCAGTAGTGCATTGCTACTCTTTCAATAAAAGATACCAAGAGAATGCAGCAAAATGTGTAAAAGAAATTGGAAAGTTGTTCAAAATTGTATTCTCAATCATGAATTTTTTTTTTTTTTTGGGGGGGGGGGGGTTCTATGTCCCTTTAAAATTTAAACAGGATACAAAGAGAATGTAACAAATTTGATAAGTAATTTGGAAATATGCACTGTTCAGATCATGAAATAAAAAATTATGGGTTCCATGACCCTTTAAATGTTGTAATGAATTAGAATTAGAGCATGTCATGTTGCACTGCGATGTTTATTTGATTAAAGTACATTCAAAGGGCTCTATTCACAAAGAGGTGAATTGCAGGTGATTTGAAATTTGTCATTAAAGAGACACTGAACCAAATTTTTTCTTTAATGATTCAGACGGAGCATGCAATCTTAAGCAACCTTCTAATTTACTCCTATTATCAATTTTTCTTCATTCTCTTGGTATCTTTATTTGAAAAAGCAGGAATGTAAGCTTATGAGCCGGCCTATCTTTGGTTCAGCACCTGGGTAGCGCTTGCTGATTGGTGTCTAAATGTAGCCACCAATCAGCAAGTGCTACCTAGGTGCTGAACCAAAGATGGGCCAGCTCCAAAGCTTTACATTCCTGCTTTTTCAAATAAAGATACCTAGAGAACGAAAACATTTTAAAAAAAGGAGTAAATTAGAAAGTTGCTTAAAATGACATGCTCTATCTGAATCATTAAAGAAAAAAAATTGGGTTCAGTGTCCCTTTAACTTTGTATTATGAAGACCCAAGCCCAGCGAGTATATCCTGCAAGCAGGGCTGAGTTAGCCCTGCACAATGTAAAGTTAATGCTGCATACAATTCAGCTGCTATTCTCCTATTTTAGGTTAATTGTACACAGCATTAACTATACAATGTGCAAGGCTAACTCTGCTCTTCTTGTAGGAGATACTCACTGGGTTTGACCCTACATAATGCATAGTTAATGGCAGGAATTGAAATGTTTCGCTTCACCTGCCATTCACCTCTTAATCAATAACCCGTTCCCCTACACCCCCCCCCCCCCCGTGTTTTTTTTTTTTATTACTCATAATTTTCGTCTGCTATTCCTGTAATTTAAGGAGACACGGAAGTTGAGCAAACTTTCATGATTCAGACTATGGGGCCTATCTATCAAGCTCTGAAAGGAGCTTGTGGGCTCGTGCTTCTGGCGAGTCTTCAGACTCGCCAGAAACAGCAGTTATGAAGCAGCGGTCACAAAGACCGCTGCTCCATAACCTGTCCGCCTGCTCTGAGCAGGCGGACAGACATCACCAGAAATCAACCCGATCGAGTACGATCGGGTTGATTGACACCCCCCTGCTGGCGGCCCATTGGCCGCGAGTCTGCAGGGGGCGGCGTTGCACCAGTAGCTCTTGTGAGCTGCTGGTGCAATGCTGAATACGGCGAGCGTATTGCTCGCCGTATTTAGCGAGGTCTGGCGGACCTGATCCGCACTGTCGGATCAGGTCCGCCAGACTTTCTTAAATAGAGGCCATTATCTCTTATCAAGTTAACTTTGATCCCCATATAGTGCTCCAGACACGTGCATGCTAATGAAAGTCAAATTTACATTTCCATAATTTTGAGGGAGCGTGCAGTATGGAAGGGGAAAAAAAAAAACTTTCCAATTTTCTTCTGTTACCAAATTTACTTTTTTCTTTTGGTATCCTTTGTTGACCATATATAGGTAGGCTCAGGAAAGTGCATGTGTGTTATATTGCAAAAATTACACCCTCTAATTTAGAATTCAATCATCCCATGAGTTACGGCGCCTATAAAACCTTGCTAAGGTGTTAAACATATAAAGTCCTGCATGGACGCCACAGAGAGCTGTTAGTCCACGACCAGAAAACATCCGGTGATCCAAACAGCAGTCAGAATTAACTAACCAAAGAATGTGGCTCCCAAGTGCAACTTTACCTGTGTGTTTATCCGCTTATTGGTTAGAGTAAATGCTCTAACAAATCAGAGAATGTGATTTTTGTACTACTATATCTCTGTAATGTCTATTTGAGCTAATTTCAAATATTCACAAAACCAGCCCTATTTGGTGACTAAGGGATTAAATAGTCTAGGAACAGAACTAAAATTATTTAAATGTGAGACACAACATTTTTCTTTCATGATTCTGATAGAGCATGTCATTTTAAACAACTTTCTAATTTACTTCTACTGTACTATCAAATTTTCTTCATTCTTTTGGTATCTTGTTGAAAAATAAGGGAATAAGCTCAGGAGAGTGTATGTGACTTGGGCACTATATGGCAGCAGTTTTTTTTCATTTGCAAGAGCACTAGATGGCAGCACTATTTCCTGCTATTTAGTGCTCCAGACACCTACCTAAGTGTCTCTTCAACAAAGAATATAATGGGAACGAAGAAAATTTGATAATAGAAGTAAATTGGAAACTTTTATTAAACTGCAAGCTCTGTCTGAATCACAAAAGAACATTTTTGGGTTTCATATCCCTTTAACTTTTAATCAAGATATAAAAGAACTAATAATAATAATGAATACCTAATAATAATAATACATATAACCCAACGGAAACACTATGCAAAACAGAAGCGCTGCCACAAAAATAGGTTTCTCCAAACTTTAGCTTTGAATGAAGCCAACTCTGATTTGCGGTGCAAGCAGGTTTGTGTATGGGCGCAAATAGCAAGCGAACGTCTGTTGGATGCAGCCAAAGGAATCTGACAGATGTTATATATAATTCATAAATCTACTCTGAGGGCTGGTCTGACCAGCTGTTCATCGTCCCCATAGAATCTTCCCGAAACAAAATATTGCTTACTCCTCAGCACGGTCATTAAACTGCAATTAGCACATAGTCTACTACTACTTCTTTCTAACGTACCAGTGCTTCAATATCTAGAAGACCATTGTCTGTATTGGCAATAAATATAGTGGTTGTTAATGGAGCGGTAGTTAGGTTAACCCCTTGGCTGACAGAGGGTTGCAAAGAGTTTTGAAGCGCACCAATGTAAACAACATAGAACTATGGATTAATCCTGTGTCAATCATGGGAGTTTTCTTTCGGAAAACAACTAAAATTTGTAACAGAACCAATATTATAATTAGATTTAAGGGATATTAAACACTTTGATGTGGTAATATAAAATGATAAATCGTAAAGAAAAAAAACAAAGAACTCTGCTATATACTTGCCCCAAGGCAGAACATGCTGTGATCTGAAATGTCTGAACATGTTTGCAGAAAGAATGGGACACATGAGGGAACCGTTAGCTCTTTTGCTTTGCAGCGCTTCTCCATAACAGCGCTTTACTCTGGCTGCACTGTACATTTTCCTTAACACAGTGCAGCCACAGCTAAGCACTGTTTGAAGAGAACAGTCAAATACGGGGTAGCATTGCAAAGCAGCAGCACATTGATTGATTACTGCCTCTTTTTAACTGCTACAATATAATATATAAAACCTTAGAAATTGCTTTATTCTCCAGTTAATCAATATATTGCAAATGTGCAGGTGCTTTAGTATAAGTGTCTACTTTAAAATTGTATTTAATTTCAAAATGACCTACAGAAAAAACAGAATTTATGCTTACCTGATAAATTACTTTCTCCAACGGTGTGTCCGGTCCACGGCGTCATCCATAACTTGTGGGAATATTCTCCTCCCCAACAGGAAATGGCAAAGAGCACAGCAAAAGCTGTCCATATAGTCCCTCCCAGGCTCCGCCCCCCCAGTCATTCGACCGACGGACAGGAGAAAAAAAGGAGAAACTATAGGGTGCCGTGGTGACTGTAGATAAAGAAAGAAATTTATCAAACCTGATTAAAAACCAGGGCGGGCCGTGGACCGGACACACCGTTGGAGAAAGTAATTTATCAGGTAAGCATAAATTCTGTTTTCTCCAACATTGGTGTGTCCGGTCCACGGCGTCATCCATAACTTGTGGGAACCAATACCAAAGCTTTAGGACACGGATGAAAGGAGGGAGCCAATCAGGTTACCTAAATGGAAGGCACCACGGCATGCAAAACCTTTCTCCCAAAAATAGCCTCCGAAGAAGCAAAAGTATCAAATTTGTAGAATTTGGCAAAAATGTGCAGAGAAGACCAAGTCGCTGCCTTACATATCTGATCAACAGAAGCCTCGTTCTTGAAGGCCCATGAGGAAGCCACAGCCCTAGTAGAGTGAGCTGTGATTCGTTCAGGAGGCTGCCGTCCGGCAGTCTCGTAAGCCAATCGGATGATGCTTTTCAGCCAAAAGGAAAGAGAGGTGGCAGTAGCTTTTTGACCTCTCCTCTTGCCAGAATAAACGACAAACAGAGAAACCGTTTGTCTGAAATCCTTTGTTGCTTCTAAATAGAACTTTAAAGCACGGACTACATCTAAATTGTGTAACAAACGTTCCTTCTTTGAAACTGGATTCGGGCACAAAGAAGGCACAACTATTTCCTGGTTAATATTCTTGTTGGAAACAACTTTTGGAAGGAAACCAGGTTTAGTACGCAAAACAACCTTATCTGAATGAAACACCAGATAGGGCGGATTACACTGCAGAGCAGATAATTCAGACACTCTTCTTGCAGAAGAAATAGCAACCAAAAACAGAACTTTCCAAGATAGTAACTTGATATCTATGGAATGTAAGGGTTCAAACGGAACCCCTTGAAGAACTGAAAGAACTAAATTTAGACTCCAGGGAGGAGTCAAAGGTCTGTAAACAGGCTTGATCCTGACCAAAGCCTGAACAAAAGCTTGAACATCTGGCACAGCTGCCAGTCGTTTGTGTAACAAGACAGATAAAGCAGAAATCTGTCCTTTTAGAGAACTCGCTGACAATCCCTTATCCAAACCTTCTTGGAGAAAGGAAAGGATCCTAGGAATTTTAATCTTACTCCATGAGAATCCCTTGGATTCACACCAACTGATATATGTTTTCCATATTTTATGGTAAATCTTTCTAGTCACAGGTTTTCTGGCTTGTACCAGAGTATCTATCACAGAATCCGAAAACCCACGCTTAGATAACATCAAGCGTTCAATTTCCAAGCCGTCAGCTGGAGAGAAACTAGATTTGGATGTTCTAAAGGACCTTGTACTAGAAGATCCTGTCTCAAAGGTAGCTTCCATGGTGGAGCCGATGACATATTCACCAGGTCTGCATACCAAATCCTGCGTGGCCACGCAGGAGCTATCAAAATCACGAGGCCTTCTCCTGTTTGATCCTGGCTACCAGCCTGGGAATGAGAGGGAACGGTGGAAACGCATAAGCTAGGTTGAAGGTCCAAGGCGCCACTAATGCATCCACTAGAGTCGCCTTGGGATCCCTGGATCTGGACCCGTAGCAAGGAACCTTGAAGTTCTGACGAGACGAGACGAGACGAGATCAGATCCATGTCTGGAATGCCCCATAATTGAGTCAATTGGGCAAATACCTCCGGGTGGAGTTCCCACTCCCCCTGATGGAAGGTCTGACGACTCAGATAATCCGCCTCCCAGTTTTCCACTCCTGGGATGTGGATCGCAGATAGGTGGCAGGAGTGATCCTCCGCCCATTTGATGATTTTGGTCACCTCTCTCATCGCCAGGGAACTCCTTGTTCCCCCCTGATGATTGATGTAAGCAATAGTCGTCATGTTGTCTGATTGGAATCTTATGAATCTGGCCTTTGCTAGTTGAGGCCAAGCCCTGAGAGTATTGAATATCGCTCTCAGTTCCACAATGTTTATCGGGAGAAGAGACTCTTCCCGAGACCATAGACCCTGAGCTTTCAGGGAATCCCAGACCGCGCCCCAGCCTAATAGACTGGCGTCGGTCGTGACGATGACCCACTCTGGTCTGCGGAAGCTCATTCCCTGGGACAGGTGATCCTGGGTCAGCCACCAACTGAGTGAGTCTCTGGTCTTCTGATCTACTTGAATCACTGGAGACAAGTCTGTATAGTCCCCATTCCACTGTTTGAGCATGCACAGTTGTAATGGTCTTAGATGAATTCGCGCAAAAGGAACTATGTCCATTGCTGCAACCATCAACCCTACTACTTCCATGCACTGAGCTATGGAAGGCCGTAGAACAGAGTGAAGAACTTGACAAGCGTTTAGAAGCTTTGACTTTCTGACATCTGTCAGGAAAATCTTCATTTCTAAAGAATCTATTATTGTCCCCAAGAAAGGAACTCTTGTCGACGGAGACAGGGAACTTTTTTCTATGTTCACCTTCCACCCGTGAGATCTGAGAAAGGTCAGAACGATGTCTGTGTGAGCCTTTGCCTTTGAAAGAGACAACGCTTGTATTAGAATGTCGTCCAAGTAAGGTGCCACTGCAATGCCCCTTGGTCTTAGAACCGCTAGAAGGGACCCTAGCACCTTTGTGAAAATCCTTGGAGCAGTGGCTAGCCCGAATGGGAGAGCCACAAACTGGTAATGTTTGTCCAGAAAGGGGAACCTTAGGAACTGATGATGATCTTTGTGGATAGGAATATGTAGATACGCATCCTTTAGATCCACGGTAGTCATAAATTGACCCTCCTGGATTGTGGGCAAAATCGTTCGAATAGTTTCCATTTTGAACGATGGCACTCTGAGAAATTTGTTTAGAATCTTTAAATCCAGAATTGGTCTGAAGGTTCCTTCTTTTTTGGGAACTACAAACAGATTTGAGTAAAACCCCAGTCCTTGTTCCACAGTTGGAACTGGGTGTATCACTCCCATTTTTAACAGGTCCTCTACACAATGTAAGAATGCCTGTCTCTTTATTTGGTTTGAAGATAAACGAGAGATGTGGAACCTTCCCCTTGGGGGTAGTTCCTTGAATTCTAGAAGATAACCCTGAGAGACTATTTCTAGTGCCCAGGGATCCTGAACATCTCTTGCCCAAGCCTGAGCAAAGAGAGAGAGTCTGCCCCCTACTATATCCGGTCCCGGATCGGGGGCTACCCCTTCATGCTGTTTTGGTAGCAGCAGCAGGTTTCTTGGCCTGTTTACCCTTGTTCCAGCCTTGCATCGATTTCCAAGCTGGTTTGGTCTGGGAAGCATTACCCTCTTGTCTAGAGGCTGCAGAGTTGGAGGCCGTTCCTGAAATTGCGAAAGGAACGAAAATTGGACTTATTCTTAGCCTTAAAAAGGCCTATCTTGTGGGAGGGCATGGCACTTACCCCCAGTCATATCTGAAATAATCTCTTTCAATTCTGGCCCAAAGAGAGTCTTACCTTTGAAAGGGATATTAAGCAATTTTGTCTTGGAAGATACATCCGCTGACCAAGACTTTAGCCAGAGCGCTCTGCGCGCCACAATTGCAAACCCTGAATTTTTCGCCACTAATCTAGCTAACTGCAAAGCGGCATCTAAAATAAAGGAATTAGCTAACTTAAGTGTGTGAATTCTGTCCATAACCTCCTCATATGGAGTCTCTCTACTGAGCGACTTTTCTAGTTCTTCGAACCAGAACCACGCTGCTGTAGTGACAGGAATAATACACGAAATAGGTTGAAGGAGGTAACCTTGCTGTACAAAAATCTTTTTAAGCAAACCCTCCAATTTTTGTATCCATAGGATCTTTGAAAGCACAATTGTCCTCAATAGGAATGGTCGTGCGTTTGGCTAGTGTAGAAACTGCCCCCTCGACCTTAGGGACTGTTTGCCATAAGTCCTTTCTGGGGTCGACCATAGGAAATAATTTCTTAAATATAGGAGGAGGGACAAAAGGTATGCCAGGCTTCTCCCACTCCTTATTCACTATGTCCGCCACCCGCTTGGGTATTGGAAAAGCGTCGGGGTGCACTGGGACCTCTAGGAACTCGTCCATCTTGCACAATTTTTCTGGGAGTAGATAGCACCTCCTTAAGCAGTGCGCGGAGATGCTCTAATTTAAATTTAAATGTCACAACATCAGGTTCTGCCTGCTGAGAAATTATTCCTGAATCAGAAATTTCCCCATCAGACAAAACCTCCCTCATAGCCACTTCAGATTGGTGTGAGGGTATGACAGAGCAATTATCATCAGCGCCCTCCTGCTCTACAGTGTTTAAAACCGAGCAATCGCGCTTTCTCTGAAATGCAGGCATTTTGGATAAAATATTTGCTATGGAGTTATCCATTACTGCCGTCAATTGTTGCATAGTAACAAGCATTGGCGCGCTAGAAGTACTAGGGGTCTCCTGCGTGGGCAAAACTGGTGTAGACACAGAAGGAGATGATGTAGAACTATGTCTACTCCCTTCATCTGATGAATCATCTTGGGCAACTTTACTATCTGTGGCAGTACTGTCCTTACTTTGTTTGGACGCTATGGCACAATTATCACACATATTTGAAGGGGGAGACACATTGGCTTCCATACACACAGAACATAGTCTATCTGAAGGCACAGACATGTTAAATAGGCTTAAACTTGTCAATAAAGTACAAAAACCGTTTTAAAACAAAACCGTTACTGTCTCTTTAAATTTTAAACAGGGCACACTTTATTACTGAATATGTGAAAAACTATGAAGGAATTGTTCAATTTTAACCAAATTTTCACCACAGTGTCTTAAAGCATTCAAAGCATTGCACCCTAAATTTCAGGCTGTTAACCCTTAAAATGTGGAAACCGGAGCCTTTTACAGTTTTAACCCCCTTACAGTCCCAGCCCCAGCCTTTGCTGCGACTTCACCAAACCCAGGGGAGTATACGATACCAAATGAAGCCTTGTAGGAACCTTTTCAACTAATTCCAGACCCACACACATGCAGCTGCATGTACTGCTCTCAAAAGTAACTGCGCAGTAATGGCACGAAAATGAGGCTCTGCCTACTACAGAGAAAGGCCCTTCCTGACTGGGAAGGTGTCTAAACCAGTGCCTGACGTAAAAAAACGTTCCCCAAAGTTATAAAGTGTGAATTTCAATATCAAACTGTATAAAATGCCTAAATAAAGCAATCGATCTAGCCCATAAAAGTGTCTACCAGTTTTATAGCCCATATTAAGCCCTTTATTCTGTTTGAGACTAAGAAAATGGCTTACCGATCCCCAGGAGGGGAAAAATGACAGCCTTCCAGCATTACACAGTCTTGTTAGAAATATGGCTAGTCATACCTTAAGCAGAAAGTCTGCCAACTGCTCCCCCAACTGAAGTTATCTCATCTCAACAGTCCTGTGTGGGAACAGCAATCGATTTTAGTTACTGCTGCTAAAATCATACTCCTCTCACAAACAGAACTCTTCATCTTTTTCTGTTTCAGAGTAAATAGTACATACCAGCACTATTTTAAAATAACAAACTCTTGATAGTAGAATAAAAACTACAACTAAACACCACATACTCTTCACCATCTCCGTGGAGATGCTACTTGTTCAGAGCGGCAAAGAGAATGACTGGGGGGGGGCGGAGCCTGGGAGGGACTATATGGACAGCTTTTGCTGTGCTCTTTGCCATTTCCTGTTGGGGAGGAGAATATTCCCACGAGTTATGGATGACGCCATGGACCGGACACACCAATGTTGGAGAAATGTCATCACAGAAAGTGAAAAAAAGTTCTGCCTCTAGGTATACTTGCTAATTAAACTTTAAAAAATACATCTAAGTGTTATTCTCAGACTAATCTTTTCTTTGCCTGCATTATTCTAGCTAGTATTTATTTAGTGTTTAATGTCCCTTTCCCAAAAATAGTATAGGAGGCAGCCTACACTGTGTTGACACTAACACCAAAAGGCTGCAGGAGGAATATATATATATATATACATACAGGAGGCGTATATATATATATATATATATATATATATATATATATATATACACACACACATACATATATATACACACACACACACACACAAATGGGTGGTTATCCTTCTGTGTTTTGAAGCACAAACTGCTATACTAGTTTTGGTAAAACATTCAGGGGCAGATAACAGAGCGCATAAAAAGCATCAGGTATGGATCGTTAACATTGTTGGAGCACAATACTGCTTGAGTCTTTGTTTAAAGAATATGAAACCTAAAAAAATTCTTTCATAATTCAGGAGGAACCTAAATAGCAATGCGGCCCAGCTGGCATTATGCCGGATAGCTGGCACGCTATTGGCTAACATCACCTCACTGCAAAATAGAGTTCTGCTGTGGGCAACCTGAGACGCTCAGTGCGGCGAACACTACAGACAAATAAAGGAACTTTCAGCATGAAGTATTTTATACTTCATGACTGAAAGTCCCCTTTAAAGGGACATAAAACAGGTTGAGATCTGTACATATCTTAAAAGGGCTAATTAATTAAAAATAGTTTGTACAAAAAAATTGTTTAAAAAACATAATTTATGTAAGAACTTACCTGATAAATTCATTTCTTTCATATTAGCAAGAGTCCATGAGCTAGTGACGTATGGGATATACATTCCTACCAGGAGGGGCAAAGTTTCCCAAACCTCAAAATGCCTACAAATACACCCCTCACCACACCCACAATTCAGTTTAACGAATAGCCAAGAAGTGGGGTGATAAAAAAGTGCGAAAGCATATAAAATAAGGAATTGGAATAATTGTGCTTTATACAAAATCATAACCACCACAAAAAAAGGGCGGGCCTCATGGACTCTTGCTAATATGAAAGAAATGAATTTATCAGGTAAGTTCTTACATAAATTATGTTTTCTTTCATGTAATTAGCAAGAGTCCATGAGCTAGTGACGTATGGGATAATGACTACCCAAGAAGTGGATCTTTCCACACAAGAGTCACTAGAGAGGGAGGGATAAAATAAAGACAGCCAATTCCTGCTGAAAATAATCCACACCCAAAATAAAGTTTAACGAAAAACATAAGCAGAAGATTCAAACTGAAACCGCTGCCTGAAGTACTTTTCTACCAAAAACTGCTTCAGAAGAAGAAAATACATCAAAATGGTAGAATTTAGTAAAAGTATGAAAAGAGGACCAAGTTGCTGCTTTGCAGATCTGGTCAACCGAAGCTTCATTCCTAAACGCCCAGGAAGTAGAAACTGACCTAGTAGAATGAGCTGTAATTCTCTGAGGCGGAGTTTTACCCGACTCAACATAGGCAAGATGAATTAAAGATTTCAACCAAGATGCCAAAGAAATGGCAGAAGCTTTCTGGCCTTTTCTAGAACCGGAAAAGATAACAAATAGACTAGAAGTCTTACGAAAAGATTTCGTAGCTTCAACATAATATTTCAAAGCTCTAACGACATCCAAAGAATGCAACGATTTCTCCTTAGAATTCTTAGGATTAGGACATAATGAAGGAACCACAATTTCTCTACTAATGTTGTTGGAATTCACAACTTTAGGTAAAAATTCAAAAGAAGTTCGCAACACCGCCTTATCCTGATGAAAAATCAGAAAAGGAGACTCACAAGAAAGAGCAGATAATTCAGAAACTCTTCTGGCAGAAGAGATGGCCAAAAGGAACAAAACTTTCCAAGAAAGTAATTTAATGTCCAATGAATGCATAGGTTCAAACGGATGAGCTTGAAGAGCTCCCAGAACCAAATTCAAACTCCAAGGAGGAGAAATTGACTTAATGACAGGTTTTATACGAACCAAAGCTTGTACAAAACAATGAATATCAGGAAGAATAGCAATCTTTCTGTGAAAAAGAACAGAAAGAGCAGAGATTTGTCCTTTCAAAGAACTTGCGGACAAACCCTTATCTAAACCATCCTGAAGGAACTGTAAAATTCTCGGTATTCTAAAAGAATGCCAGGAAAAATGATGAGGAAGACACCAAGAAATATAAGTCTTCCAGACTCTATAATATATCTCTCGAGATACAGATTTACGAGCCTGTAATATAGTATTAATCACAGAGTCAGAGAAACCTCTTTGACCAAGAATCAAGCGTTCAATCTCCATACCTTTAAATTTAAGGATTTCAGATCCTGATGGAAAAAAGGACCTTGTGACAGAAGGTCTGGTCTTAACGGAAGAGTCCACGGTTGGCAAGAGGCCATCCGGACAAGATCCGCATACCAAAACCTGTGAGGCCATGCCGGAGCTACCAGCAGAACAAACGAGCATTCCTTCAGAATCTTGGAGATTACTCTTGGAAGAAGAACTAGAGGCGGAAAGATATAGGCAGGATGATACTTCCAAGGAAGTGATAATGCATCCACTGCCTCCGCCTGAGGATCCCGGGATCTGGACAGATACCTGGGAAGTTTCTTGTTTAGATGGGACGCCATCAGATCTATTTCTGGAAGTTCCCACATTTGAACAATCTGAAGAAATACATCTGGGTGAAGAGACCATTCGCCCGGATGCAACGTTTGGCGACTGAGATAATCCGCTTCCCAATTGTCTACACCTGGGATATGAACCGCAGAGATTAGACAGGAGCTGGATTCCGCCCAAACCAAAATTTTAGATACTTCTTTCATAGCCAGAGGACTGTGAGTCCCTCCTTGATGATTGATGTATGCCACAGTTGTGACATTGTCTGTCTGAAAACAAATGAACGATTCTCTCTTCAGAAGAGGCCAAAACTGAAGAGCTCTGAAAATTGCACGGAGTTCCAAAATATTGATCGGTAATCTCACCTCCTGAGATTCCCAAACTCCTTGTGCCGTCAGAGATCCCCACACAGCTCCCCAACCTGTGAGACTTGCATCTGTTGAAATTACAGTCCAGGTCGGAAGCACAAAAGAAGCCCCCTGAATTAAACGATGGTGATCTGTCCACCATGTTAGAGAGTGTCGAACAATCGGTTTTAAAGATATTAATTGAGATATCTTCGTGTAATCCTTGCACCATTGCTTCAGCATACAGAGCTGAAGAGGTCGCATGTGAAAACGAGCAAAGGGGATCGCGTCCGATGCAGCAGTCATAAGACCTAGAATTTCCATGCATAAGGCTACCGAAGGGAATGATTGTGACTGAAGGTTTCGACAAGCTGTAATCAACTTTAGACGTCTCTTGTCTGTTAAAGACAGAGTCATGGACACTGAATCCATCTGGAAACCCAGAAAGGTTACCCTTGTCTGAGGAATCAAAGAACTTTTTGGTAAATTGATCCTCCAACCATGATCTTGAAGAAACAACACAAGTCGATTCGTATGAGATTCTGCTAAATGTAAAGACTGAGCAAGTACCAAGATATCGTCCAAATAAGGAAATACCACAATACCCTGTTCTCTGATTACAGACAGCAGGGCACCGAGAACCTTTGTAAAAATTCTTGGAGCTGTAGCTAGGCCAAACGGCAGAGCCACAAACTGGTAATGCTTGTCCAGAAACGAGAATCTCAGGAACTGATAATGATCTGGATGAATCGGAATATGCAGATATGCATCCTGTAAATCTATTGTGGACATATAATTCCCTTGCTGAACAAAAGGTAAGATAGTCCTTACAGTTACCATCTTGAACGTTGGTATCCTTACATAACGATTCAATATTTTTAGATCCAGAACTGGTCTGAAAGAATCCTCCTTCTTTGGTACAATGAAGAGATTTGAATAAAACCCCATCCCCTGTTCCGGAACTGGCATAATTACTCCAGTCAACTCTAGATCTGAAACACATTTCAGAAATGCTTGAGCTTTTACTGGATTTACTGGGACACGGGAAAGAAAAAATCTCTTTGCAGGAGGTCTCAACTTGAAACAAATTCTGTACCCTTCTGAAACAATGCTCTGAATCCAAAGATTGTGAACAGAATTGATCCAAATTTTCTTGAAAAAACGTAACCTGCCCCCTACCAGCTGAGCTGGAATGAGGGCCGCACCTTCATGTGGACTTAGAAGCAGGCTTTGCCTTTCTAGCTGGCTTGGATTTATTCCAGACTGGAGATGGTCTCCAAACTGAAACTGCTCCTGAGGATGAAGGATCAGGCTTTTGTTCTTTGTTGAAACGAAAGGAACGAAAACGATTATTAGCCCTGTTTTTACCTTTAGATTTTTTATCCTGTGGTAAAAAAGTTCCTTTCCCACCAGTAACAGTTGAAATAATGGAATCCAACTGAGAACCAAATAATTTGTTACCCTGGAAAGAAATGGAAAGTAAAGTTGATTTAGAAGCCATATCAGCATTCCAAGTTTTAAGCCATAAAGCTCTTCTAGCTAAAATAGCTAGAGACATAAACCTGACATCAACTCTGATAATATCAAAAATGGCATCACAGATAAAATTATTAGCATGTTGAAGAAGAAGAATAATATCATGAGAATCATGATGTGTTACTTGTTGCGCTAAAGTTTCCAACCAAAAAGTTGAAGCTGCAGCAACATCAGCCAAAGATATAGCAGGTCTAAGAAGATTACCTGAACACAGATAAGCTTTTCTTAGAAAGGACTCAATTTTCCTATCTAGAGGATCCTTAAACGAAGTACCATCTGACGTAGGAATAGTAGTACGTTTAGCAAGGGTAGAAATAGCCCCATCAACTTTAGGGATCTTGTCCCAAAATTCTAATCTGTCAGACGGCACAGGATATAATTGCTTAAAACGTTTAGAAGGAGTAAATGAATTACCCAAATTATCCCATTCTTTGGAAATTACTGCAGAAATAGCATCAGGGACAGGAAAAACTTCTGGAATAACTACAGGAGTTTTAAAAACCTTATTTAAACGTTTAGATTTAGTATCAAGAGGACCAGAATCCTCTATTTCTAAAGCAATTAGGACTTCTTTAAGTAAAGAACGAATAAATTCCATTTTAAATAAATATGAAGATTTATCAGCATCAACCTCTGAGACAGAATCCTCTGAACCAGAGGAATCATCAGAATCAGAATGATGATGTTCAGTTAAAAATTCATCTGTAGGGAGAGAAGTTTTAAAAGATTTTTTACGTTTACTAGAAGGAGAAATAACAGACATAGCCTTCTTTATGGATTCAGAAACAAAATCTCTTATATTATCAGGAACATTCTGCACCTTAGATGTTGAAGGAACTACAACAGGCAATGGTACTTTACTAAAGGAAATATTATCTGCTTTAACAAATTTGTCATGACAATCAATACAAACAACAGCTGGAGGAATAGCTACCAAAAGTTTACAGCAGATACACTTAGCTTTGGTAGATTCAGCACTTGACAGCGATTTTCCTGTAGTATCTTCTGACTCAGATGCAACGTGAGACATCTTGCAATATGTAAGAGAAAAAACAACATATATATAAAGCAAAATTGATCAAATTCCTTAAATGACAGTTTCAGGAATGGGAAAAAATGCCAAAGAACAAGCTTCTAGCAACCAGAAGCAATAAAAAATGAGACTTAAATAATGTGGAGACAAAAGTGACGCCCATATTTTTCGCGCCAAATAAGACGCCCACATTATTTGGCGCCTAAATGCTTTTTGGCGCCAAAAATGACGCCACATCCGGAACGCCGACATTTTTGGCGCAAAATAACGTAAAAAAATGACGCAACTTCCGGCGACACGTATGACGCCGGAAACGGAATAGAATTTTTGCGCCAAAAAAGTCCGCGCCAAGAATGACTCAATAAAATGAAGCATTTTCAGCCCCCGCGAGCCTAACAGCCCACAGGGAAAAAGTCAAATTTTAAGGTAAGAAAAAATATTAAATTAAAATGCATTATCCCAAATATGAAACTGACTGTCTGAAAATAAGGAAAGTTGAACATTCTGAGTCAAGGCAAATAAATGTTTGAATACATATATTTAGAACTTTATAAACAAAGTGCCCAACCATAGCTAGGAGTGTCACAGAAAATAAGACTTACTTACCCCAGGACACTCATCTACATATAGTAGATAGCCAAACCAGTACTGAAACGAGAATCAGTAGAGGTAATGGTATATATAAGAGTATATCGTCGATCTGAAAAGGGAGGTAAGAGATGAATCTCTACGACCGATAACAGAGAACCTATGAAATAGACCCCTTAGAAGGAGATCACTGCATTCAAATAGGCAATACTCTCCTCACATCCCTCTGACATTCACTGCACGCTGAGAGGAAAACCGGGCTCCAACTTGCTGCGGAGCGCATATCAACGTAGAATCTAGCACAAACTTACTTCACCACCGCCATCGGAGGCAAAGTTTGTAAAACTGAATTGTGGGTGTGGTGAGGGGTGTATTTGTAGGCATTTTGAGGTTTGGGAAACTTTGCCCCTCCTGGTAGGAATGTATATCCCATACGTCACTAGCTCATGGACTCTTGCTAATATGAAAGAAATGAATTTATCAGGTAAGTTCTTACATAAATTATGTTTTTTAAACAATTTTTTTGTACAAACTATTTTTAATTAATTAGCCCTTTTAAGATATGTACAGATCTCAACCTGTTTTATGTCCCTTTAAAGGGGACTTTCAGTCATGAAGTATAAAATACTTCATGCTGAAAGTTCCTTTATTTGTCTGTAGTGTTCGCCGCACTGAGCGTCTCAGGTTGCCCACAGCAGAACTCTATTTTGCAGTGAGGTGATGTTAGCCAATAGCGTGCCAGCTATCCGGCATAATGCCAGCTGGGCCGCATTGCTATTTAGGTTCCTCCTGAATTATGAAAGAATTTTTTTAGGTTTCATATTCTTTAAACAAAGACTCAAGCAGTATTGTGCTCCAACAATGTTAACGATCCATACCTGATGCTTTTTATGCGCTCTGTTATCTGCCCCTGAATGTTTTACCAAAACTAGTATAGCAGTTTGTGCTTCAAAACACAGAAGGATAACCACCCATTTGTGTGTGTGTGTGTGTGTATATATATGTATGTGTGTGTGTATATATATATATATATATATATATATATATATATACGCCTCCTGTATGTATATATATATATTCCTCCTGCAGCCTTTTGGTGTTAGTGTCAACACAGTGTAGGCTGCCTCCTATACTATTTTTGGGAAAGGGACATTAAACACTAAATAAATACTAGCTAGAATAATGCAGGCAAAGAAAAGATTAGTCTGAGAATAACACTTAGATGTATTTTTTAAAGTTTAATTAGCAAGTATACCTAGAGGCAGAACTTTTTTTCACTTTCTGTGATGACATTTCTCCAACATTGGTGTGTCCGGTCCATGGCGTCATCCATAACTCGTGGGAATATTCTCCTCCCCAACAGGAAATGGCAAAGAGCACAGCAAAAGCTGTCCATATAGTCCCTCCCAGGCTCCGCCCCCCCCAGTCATTCTCTTTGCCGCTCTGAACAAGTAGCATCTCCACGGAGATGGTGAAGAGTATGTGGTGTTTAGTTGTAGTTTTTATTCTACTATCAAGAGTTTGTTATTTTAAAATAGTGCTGGTATGTACTATTTACTCTGAAACAGAAAAAGATGAAGAGTTCTGTTTGTGAGAGGAGTATGATTTTAGCAGCAGTAACTAAAATCGATTGCTGTTCCCACACAGGACTGTTGAGATGAGATAACTTCAGTTGGGGGAGCAGTTGGCAGACTTTCTGCTTAAGGTATGACTAGCCATATTTCTAACAAGACTGTGTAATGCTGGAAGGCTGTCATTTTTCCCCTCCTGGGGATCGGTAAGCCATTTTCTTAGTCTCAAACAGAATAAAGGGCTTAATATGGGCTATAAAACTGGTAGACACTTTTATGGGCTAGATCGATTGCTTTATTTAGGCATTTTATACAGTTTGATATTGAAATTCACACCAAAAATGACGCCACATCCGGAACGCCGACATTTTTGGCGCAAAATAACGTAAAAAAATGACGCAACTTCCGGCGACACGTATGACGCCGGAAACGGAATAGAATTTTTGCGCCAAAAAAGTCCGCGCCAATGACTCAATAAAATGAAGCATTTTCAGCCCCCGCGAGCCTAACAGCCCACAGGGAAAAAGTCAAATTTTAAGGTAAGAAAAAATGTTAAATTAAAATGCATTATCCCAAATATGAAACTGACTGTCTGAAAATAAGGAAAGTTGAACATTCTGAGTCAAGGCAAATAAATGTTTGAATACATATATTTAGAACTTTATAAACAAAGTGCCCAACCATAGCTAGGAGTGTCACAGAAAATAAGACTTACTTACCCCAGGACACTCATCTACATATAGTAGATAGCCAAACCAGTACTGAAACGAGAATCAGTAGAGGTAATGGTATATATAAGAGTATATCGTCGATCTGAAAAGGGAGGTAAGAGATGAATCTCTACGACCGATAACAGAGAACCTATGAAATAGACCCCTTAGAAGGAGATCACTGCATTCAAATAGGCAATACTCTCCTCACATCCCTCTGACATTCACTGCACGCTGAGAGGAAAACCGGGCTCCAACTTGCTGCGGAGCGCATATCAACGTAGAATCTAGCACAAACTTACTTCACCACCTCCATCGGAGGCAAAGTTTGTAAAACTGAATTGTGGGTGTGGTGAGGGGTGTATTTGTAGGCATTTTGAGGTTTGGGAAACTTTGCCCCTCCTGGTAGGAATGTATATCCCATACGTCACTAGCTCATGGACTCTTGCTAATTACATGAAAGAAATTGCTGGCAAGTATTTTACAATAATTTTCAAAAGTAAGCAAAATGAATTACATAGTAAGCTGCCTGGAGCAGTCAACTCCACCCCCTTATCAGTGTTTAGACACAGGCATTGTATTTCAACTGAGTTCACTGCTTTTAGGCATGCTCCAGCAGATAATCCCTATTCACTTTTGCATTTTACTAAAACAACAATAGCTATAGATACAGCCATAGAAGGAAATGTGTGGGGGGGCGTTAGAGCTTTACAATTCAGAAACTAAAAAGAAAGGGTTAATGGCGATTCACTGCAGTATAAATTTGCAGGTAAAGTAATTAAAGTACATATTATTATATTTTGTCTCTATCCCAACTTGTTTTATGACCCTTTAATTGTTGCACTGGTAATTGTTTTACAAATGCTAGGATTTACTGTCCCTTTAAAAAAACGCTAACACATTTTGGATTGCACGCAAGTGCCACACAACCAACAACTTGTATTACAAGTAAAATTAGTGCACTACTGCAATTCCTATTGAAAGTATATGGCGGGCTATTAATGTATTGGGTTTTGTCAAACAATTTACTTTAGTTAAAAAGATTTTAACTTTAACTTTTAATACTGGATCGCATGTGATTGTTTGCACAAGGCAGAGAGCAAAACAACGTGGCACTCGATATCAATTTTACTTGTCTTGTAATTTGGGCTTCAGTTCTTAACGCTTCCAACTGTCCTGTATTTTGCGGGACTGTCAGTGGCTGGCAGCAATGTCTCCCTGTCCCTCTTGTAATTTTTAAAGTGAATGTAAATTTTGATGCTGATGCTGATTTTCGATTAAAAACAGGGGCACTTTAATTCATCAAAATTTACATTTCACTCGTGTTGAGATAAAAAAAACTTACCTTTTTGACAGCAGATCCAGCTTCCTCCACCCGTCGCAAAGCCTCTTCCTGGGTCTAAAATGAGGAATCCGGCTTCCTCCAATCACGGCATTGAATCAGACACTGATTCCCCCGGGTGGGAAGCCGTGATTGGAGGATGACCTATTCATCATTTCTGACATCAGAAATGGCTTGCGACGACCGGAGGAAGCTGGAGCTGCTGTCAAGATTAAAAGGTAAGTTTTTTTTTCACAACAGGAGTGAAATGTAAATTTTGATGAATTAAAGTGCCCCTGTTTTTAATCAAATTTTTAAAAACTGGGCACTTTAGCATCAAAATTTACATTCAATTTAATAATCACTATTAAAGAAACATGGGACTTCCATAGTATGTGATTTTTTTTTGCCAAATACAAAGAAAATCCATCACTACTATCAGGAAACCGGAAACATTTTGTATACAAAAAACATTGTGACCTATTACATTAAAGGGACAGGAAACCCCAGCATTTTCTTTAATGATTTGGATAGAACATACAATTTTATACAACTTTCCAATTTACTTCTATTATCAAATTTGCTTCAGTCTCTTGACATCCTTAGCTGAAGGAACAGCATTGCACTACTGGCAGGAAGCTGAACACATCTAGTTAGCCAATCACAAGAGACAAATGTGTGCAGGCACCAATTAGCAGCTAGCTCCCACTAGTGTAGGATATGTGCATATTTTTTTTTCAACAAGGGATACCAAGAGAACGAAGCACATTTGAAAAGAGAAGTGAATTTAAAGGGACAGTCTACACCAGAATTTTTATTGTTTTAAAAGATAGATAATCCCTAGATAATCCCTTTATTCCCCATTCCCCAGATTTGCATAACCAACACAGTTATATTAATATACTTTTAACCTCTGTGATTACCTTGTGTCTAAGCCTCTGCAAACTGCCCCTTTATTTCATTTCTTTTGACAGATTTGCAATTTAGCCAATCAGTGCCTGCTCCCAGATAACTTCACGTGCATCTATATGAAACACATGAACTAACACCCTCTAGTGGTGAAAAACTGTTAAAATGCATTCTGAAAAGAGGTGGCCTTCAAGGTCTAAGAAAGTGAAATTAAAAACTACAAGATACTTTACAAATTCCTTCCTAACATGCTTTGTGTTCCATTTTCCTTTTCTTGTCACTAGAATATTTCCACAAAATGGATATTTATCTTTTTCTTAAGTTTTGTGAAGTATCTCAGACTCTCAGAAGAAGCAGCAGGTGTGCGGTTTTCTTTTACCTTTTATATTCGTATTGTAGAATGTGACATTGTCCTAAACCACCAGGGTTTGAAGTGTGACACTGAGAAGCTATTTGTATAAAATGTGCTCAAAGAAATGACAGAAAAAGGAAATTCTGTATAGGCCACAAGTGTTTGGTTACACTTGGGTTAAATGCCTGATATTCCAAGTAGAAAAAGATGCAGCTATAAGATGTGCAGAAGCAATATCCTTTTATTCTGTTTCAAGTTAAAGGGACATGGTACCCAACATTTTTCTTTCATGATTCAGATAGAAGATACAATTTTAAACAACTTTCCAATTTACTTCTATTATTTAATTAGCTTCCTTCTCTTGTTATCCTTTGCTGAAAGGTTTATCTAGGTAAGCTCAGGAGCAGCAGAGAACCTAGGTTCTAGCTGTTGATTGGTGGCCGCATATATATATATATATCGATTGTGATTGGCTCATCCATGTGTTCAGTTAGAAACCATTAGTGCATTGCTGCTCCTTCAACAAATGATACCAAGAGAATGAAATAGATTAGATAATAGGATAATAGAAGTAAATTAGAAAGATGTTTAAAATTGTATTCTCTATCTGAATCACGAAAGCAAATTTTTGGGTTTCATGTCCCTTTAAGGGTAATTATAATAAATTTGCCACTTTTGAAAAAGAAAAAAAAATGCTGACTGCATTCGCTCAGTTTAAAAATAATGCTGACTTATTGATTGAAAAAAATAAATAAAATATGTATATAGTTTACATCTACTTAAAGGGACGTGAACCCCCACGTTTTTTTCTTTATTATTCAGAGCATACAATTTTAAGTTTCCAATTTACTTCTATTATCAAATTTCTTCGTTCTCATGCTATTCTTTGTTGAAGAGATACGTAGGTCGGTAGGTTGCGTGCACGTCTGAAGCACTTACATGACAGAGAATAGTGCTTTTACTAATGTATAACATTGTTGCAAAACTGCTGCCATATAGTGGTGCACACTCCTGAGCCCACCTCCATGCTTTTAAAAAATGGATAACAAGAAAACTAAGAAAATTTGGTAAAAGAAGTAAATTTGAAAGATGTTTAAAATTAAATGCTCTCTCTCAATCACGAAAGAAAACGTTTGGGATTTATGTCCCTTTAACATTTGGATATTGAAATGTTGATTTTTACAGACTTTAAGGGACATGAAACCCAAAAGGTTACTTTCATGATTCAGAAAAAACAAACAATTTTAAACAACTTTATAATTTACTTCTATGATCAAATATCGTTTGTTCTCTTGGTATTGTTTGTTGAAAAGCAGGGAGGTACAGCTCAGGAGTATGCACGTGTCTAGAGCACTATATGGCAGCAGTTTTGCAAGAATGTTATAGATGGCAGCACTAAATGTCGTGCTCCAGACACCTAGGTATTTCTTTAACAAAGAATATCATTTGAATGAAGCAAATTTGATCATAGAAGTAAAAAAATGAAACTTTTTTTTAAATTGTGTGCTCTGTCCGAATCACAAAATATATTTTTTGGGGGTTTCATATTCCTTTGCATAAGTCTATGGGAATCAACATCCAAGTGTAATACGTGAATGTTACCATTTAAAATAATGTAATATTAGATTAAAGGGACAGTCAACACCCAGGAAAACTTTATCCCATACTTTAGAACCACAAAAAAAGATGCGCCTGCACCGCATCCCATCTTCAATACCACTAACGTTATGTGTCTAATCATCGAAAGCCCATACAGTTTTCAGCGGTAAATATGGCCGCCAAACTCCTCCCCCTCCTCCTCCGTCCCCTTCTTTTTTTAATTCAATCCTTGTTCACAGGGACGCTGTTATATTGCTAATGCGCATTATAATTTTAGTCTGTTTGCTATTAGAAATAGAAAGTGTCTCTGTGAACGAGTGTAAAGAATCTAGCTGAGGATTTGATTCTGCTTGGCGGATGACTTTAAAGGGACAGTCAACACCAGAATTTTTGTTGTTTTAAAAGATAGATAATCCCTTTATTACCCATTCCCCAGTTTTGCATAACCAACACAGTTATATTAATATAGTTTTTACCTCTGTGATTACCTTGTATCTAAGCCTCTGCAAACTGCCCCCTTATTTCAGTTCTTTTGAAAGACATCCATTTTAGCCAATCAGTGCTCACTCCTCGGTAACTTCACGTGCATGAGCTCAATGTTATCTATATGAAACACATAAACGAACACCCTCTAGTGGTCAAAATGCATTCAGCTTAGAGGCGGCCTTCAAAGTCTAAGAAATTAGCATATGAACCGCCTAGGTTTAGATTTCAACTAAGAATACCAAGAGAACAAAGCAAAATGGGTGATAAAATAAATTGTAAAGTTGTTTAAAAGGGACAGTCAAGTATAAATTAAACTTTCATTATTCAGATAGGACTTTTAATTTTAATCGACTTTCCAATTTACTTTTATCATCAAATTTGCTTTTTTCTCTTGGTATTCTTAGTTTAAACTAAACATAGGTAGGCTCATATGCTAATTTCTAAGCCTTTGAGGGCTGCCTCTTATCACAGGCTTTTTAAATCTCTTTTCAACACAAAGAGACAGAAAGTACACGTAGGCTATATAGATAACACTGTGTTCAGGCACAGAAAGTTATTTAAGATCTAGCACAATACAATGCTAAATTTAAGACAATAGATAATAAACAGTCACAGTCATGTGATCAGGGGGCTGGAAGAAGGTTCCTAGATACAAGGTAATCACAAAGGTAAAAAGTACATTAATATAACTGTGTTGGTTATGCAAAACTGGGGAATGAGTAATAAAGGGATTATCTATCTTTTAAAACAATAACAATTCTATGGTTGACTGTCCCTTTAAAATTACATGCCCTATTTGAATCATGAAAGTTTTTTTGGACTTGACTGTCCCTTTAAGAAGAAGCCTCCTACATAACGGTGGGGGGAGTTTGGCGGCCATATCTACCGCTGAAAACTGTATGTTCTTTCGAACATTAGACACATAACGTTAGTGGTATTGAAGATGGGATGCGGTGCAGGCACATTTTTTGTGTGAATCTAAGGTATGGGATAAAGTTTTCCTGGGTGTTGACTGTCCCTTTAACCCTGTGGAATCTGTTGGCACTCTAAAATAACTGATAATAATCATTCCAATGTAAAAGGGACAGTAAAGTCAAAATTAAACGTTCATGATTCACATAGAAAATGCAAGTTTAATCAACATTCCATATAACTTCTATTCTCAAATCGTGCTTTATTCTCTTGGTATCGTTTGTAGAAGACTAAACCTAGGTAGGAGTTTAGCAGCATGTACATGTCTATAGCAGTCCATGGCAGCAGTGTTTGTAACTATATATAAAATTGCTATAAACAATGTTGCTAACTATGCTTCAAGATGGTTTAAGAAACGTGCACACTCCTGAGCTCACTTATGATTACTCTTTAACAAAAGATACCAAGAGAACCAAGTAAAATTGATAATAAACGTACATTGGAAAGTTGTTTAAAATGTTATGCTCTATCCAAGCCATTTAAGTTTAATTTTTGACTTTACTGTCTGATCTATAGAAAGATTCAAATAGTAGAACAAACGTTAAGGGGAAATATTCAATGTACTAATTGAACGTAAAAAAAACGTAAGAATATTATCAGTTTCACAGCTAAATTACACGAAAAGGAGTCAAAATAATGAAAATACATTGTAAAGTCGTTTCATTACAAATAACTAAACATTTTATATAAAAATCTCAAGGTTTTACTCTCCCTTTAAAGGGACAATAAACATTATGATACATTTGTAAATTATATTCAAACATACCAGACTATACTTTTAATATAATCTATTCTTTTTATATTACCGCCCCTCCCTCCTCCTTGCTGCAGTGTGTTTTGCAACCCCCCCCCCCCCCTTTTGCTGCATCAAAAACTGACAAAAAGAACAATAAAACAAAAAAAATAAAACAGAAATACTGGAATTGACTCCAGTGTTAGGAAGATTCAAGAATAGCTGCTCTTAAAGTGAATGTAAATTTAGATGATAAAGTGCCCGTTTTTTAAAAATCCCAAAAAAAAACAGGAGCACTTTAATTCATCAAAATTTACATTTCACTTGTGTTGTGAAAATACTAACTTTTTAACCTTACAGCCGCTCCAATGATTCCCCCGGTCGTCACAAGCCTCTTCATATGTCAGAAATGATGGATTGGTCATCCTCCAATCATGGCTCCCCCCCCCCCCGGGGGGAATAGGTGTCTGATTTAACGCCATGATTGGAGGAAGCTTCCTCATTTTAGACCCAGGAAGAGGCTCTGCGACGGGCGGGGGAAGCGATGCAATGGCTGTCAAGATTAAAAGGTAAGTACTTTCACAACACAAGTGAAATGTAAATTCACTTTACATTTTACATTTTAAATTAACCCCTTAAGGACCAAGGACGTACACCACACGTCCTCAAAAAAAATACAGTTAATGACCGAGGACGTGTGGCGTACGTCCTTGGTCTGGAAAGCAGCTGGAAGCGATCCTGCTCGCTTCCAGCTGCTTTCCGGTTATTGCAGTGATGCCTCGATATGGAGGCATCCTGCAATAACCCCCCTTGGCCATCCGATGCAGAGAGAGCCACTCTGTGGCCCTCTCTGCACCGGACATCGGTGGCCGGTATCGTTGGTGGGTGGGAGCAAGTCTGGGAGGCGGGTGGGCGGCCATCGATGTGCCCAGTGGAGTGGAGGGGGGCGGGATCGGGGCGGGAGCGCGCACGGGAGCGCGCGCGTGCACGTAGGGCGGCGGGTGGGCGCGTGCACGGGGCGGGAGCGGGAGGGAACCGCTACACTACAGAAAAATAAAGTTTAAAAAGTACAAACAAATAACTTTTTGAAAGCTGTAAATAAACAGCTAAGAGATGTGGAAGGGGTGGGGGGTTGATCTTGGGGGGGGGGGAAGCTACACTGCAGAAAAGGTTTTTTTTTTTTAAAAAAAAGGCACATTTTTTCACTAAACTGGGTACTGGCAGACAGCTGCCAGTACCCAAGATGGCACCCATTAAGGCAGAAGGGGAGGGTTAGAGAGCTCTTTGGTGGGGGATCAGTAAGGCTGGGGGCTAAGGGGGGATCCTACACAGCAGCATATGTAAATATGCTAAAAAAAACACACAAAAAAGCCCAAATATAGCTTTTATTTTAGTACTGGCAGAGTTTCTGCCAGTACTTAAGATGGCGGGGACAATTGGGGGGTGGGGGAGGGAAGAGAGCTGTTTGGGAGGGATCAGGGGGTCTCATGTTTCAGGTGGGAGGCTGAGCTCTACACTAAAGCTAAAATTAACCCTGCAAGCTCCCTAAAAGCTACATAATTAACCCCTTCACTGCTAGCCATAATACACGTGTGAAATGCAGCAGCATTTGGCGGCCTTCTAATTACCAAAAAGCAACGCCAAAGCCATATATGTCTGCTATTTCTGAACAAAGGGGATCCCAGAGAAGCATTTACAACCATTTGTGCCATAATTGCACAAGCTGTTTGTAAATGATTTCAGTGAGAAACCTAAAATTGTGAAAAATTTAACGTTTTTTTTAATTTGATCGCATTTGGCGGTGAAATGGTGGCATGAAATATACCAAAATGGGCCTAGATCAATACTTGGGGTTGTCTACTACACTACACTAAAGCTAAAATTAACCCTAGAAGCTCCCTACATGCTCCATAATTAACCCCTTCACTGCTGGGCATAATACACGTGTAGTGCGCAGTGGCATTTAACAGCCTTCTAATTACTAAAAAGCAACGCCAAAGCCATATATGTCTGCTATTTCTGAACAAAGGGGATCTCAGAGAAGAATTTACAACCATTTAAGCCATAATTGCACAAGCTGTTTGTAAATAATTTCAGTGAGAAACCAAAAGTTTGTGAAAAATTTTTTTGTATTTAATCGCATTTGGCGGTGAAATGGTGGCATGAAATATACCAAAATGGGCCTAGATCAATACTTTGGGATGTCTACTAAAAAAAAATATATACATGTCAAGGGATATTCAGGGATTCCTGAAAGATATTAGTGTTCTAATGTAACTAGCGCTAATTTTGAAAAATAATGGTTTGGAAATAGCAAAGTGCTACTTGTATTTATGGCCCTATAACTTACAAAAAAAGCAAAGAACATGTAAACATTGGGTATTTCTAAACTCAGGACAAAATTTAGAAACTATTTAGCACTGGTGTTTTTTGGTGGTTGTAGATGTGTAACAGATTTTGGGGGTCAAAGTTAGAAAAAGTGTGTTTTTTTCAATTTTTTCCTCATATTTTATAAAAATTTTTATAGTAAATTATAAGATATGATGAAAATAATGGTATCTTTAGAAAGTCCATTTAATGGCGAGAAAAACGGTATATAATATGTGTGGGTACAGTAAATGAGTAAGATGAAAATTACAGCTAAACACAAACACCGCAAAAATGTAAAAATAGCCTTGGTCCCAAACGGACAGAAAATGGAAAAGTGCTGTGGTCATTAAGGGGTTAAAGTGCCCTTGTTTTTAATCGGATTTTTAAAAAACAGGCACTTTATCATCAAAATTTACATGCTAGGTGGACAAAATATTTAGAAGCAAATCTTTTTTTTTTGGAGGGGGGGGGGGGGGGGGGGGGGGGGGGGGGGGGGGGGGGGGGGGGGGGGGGGGGGGGGGGGGGGGGGGGGGGGGGGGGGG